>NC_056748.1:617544240-617594240 GCF_019279795.1 Protopterus annectens | reverse complement strand
TCACTTCAGACAAAGCTGTTAGCTTAAATGGGTAATTTAATTGCACATTTATCAGTGTGGTTTACTTTGTTAAGCATTATTAGTATTTAGCATTTTAAATAAGAAAGAACAGTAGAAAGTGACCTGCTAGAATATATGAGCATTATTATGCAGATAAAAAGAAAAAAAAATGTGACTAATAGTATATTTAAAAAAAAGCAAAGTATGCAATGGGGCATAAACGACAGCGGGGCTTGCTGTCAACTCCATGAAGCTTCAAATGGACAAAACAAGATACTTGAAGTTTTAGCTTAACAAAACTCAGAAGAAAACGTTGTTGGCATTTTTTTGCAGGGGGGGGGGCTTCTGAACTCACAAATGCACGGCACTGCCCCCACCCCATAACTTATGCTTACTAATGCCATAGTTGCACAACTATATAGAAAACAAAATCACAGAGAAGGGAATCACTGACATGGGAGTAACTTCCTATGGAGAACAATAACTGAGGAATTTGACTGAATTAATTTGAACCTCATCCACTGTATAGCTGACTACTAATAGAGTAATGGTGGGAACATACTAGGGCATGCCTAATGTCATGATTCCAGGCAAGACTGGGATTTGTTGTCTGAGCTGGCAAGAACTGCATTAAGGTGGGCAGTTTAACTGATAAGCTTGTAACTGCAGATGTAGGACATGCCTCCTGTCAGAGTCCAATTACTTATCCAAATGGGTGACATTATCCATCATGCAGTGGGAGGAATGCTTTAAGCAGAAAAGCCCCACAGCATATCACAGTGTGACAGACATGGCATCATTCCATTTTGTAGAACACAATGACTCAAACCCATCCAGAACCTGCAGCCATTCCCTGGATGTGTAGTCTCCCAGAGTGTGTCACACCAGGAGAAATCATATGTGTGGCGACCTCAGAGGATGTCAGTGGCAGGTGTGCAGAATGTTTTTTCTAAAACTAAAATAAAAATTAGATGGGGGGGACTGTGACTGTGAATTTCTTTGACAATAACAAGGTCTTTGACAAAGTTTCACACAGAAGGTCGAAGGAAAATTTGGAGAAATAGAAATAAACCTAAGTACAATAAATATTACAAAAAAAAAAACATGATCAGAAAGGAAGTGGGAGGTTATTTAATTGCATGAATACAGAGGAGAAGAGAGGAAACTAACTAAAGATGCATCTGTTTTAGCCCTCAACTACTGTTCAGTGTATTTGTGACAGTGTGTGACAAATGAGATTAAGAATATAATTAATTTATTCATTAATGAGTTTAAAACTGATGCAGTGGTGGATGATGTAAGAGAGAGAGAGAGAGAGTTTCAGAAGATATCTAGTGTTCTGGTTGACAGAACAAAAGGATGGTAGGTGAGAGACAATGGAGTTTGACATTTCATCGAATGGCTATTCAAGGAATAGCCATTCGTCGAACACATATTTATCAAAGCTGCTTTTCAGTGAATGGCAGATTTTAACTAGGGCATACAAACGGTTGGCCAACTGAGCGATCTCAAAAAAAAAAAAAAAAAAAAAAAAAAAAAAAAAAAAAAAATATATATATATATATATATATATATATATATATATATATATAGAATTTAAAACCTGCCAAGGTGGGGGGTTATGCCCTCTACACCCCCTCTAACTAAATATACTAACTCCAATCCAAGATCACACTACAGTGGGGAAAAGGGCAAATTCCAGAAGGTGGCCAACTGCTGGTTTACCCTAGTTAAAATCCCCTGTTCACTGAAGAGCGGCTTTGATAAATAGGTATTTGATGAATGGCTATTCGCTGAATAGCCATTTGACGATATGTCGTAAACCCTAGACAATGTGGGTAGGTGCAAAGTTATTAATTTCACTTAACTAATCTTAAAATACAGTGTTGTTGATAAGCTGTTGGACAACCACAAAGAAGAAAAAGGAGCAGGTAATCATTTTCAAATCTAAAAACTATCAGCAATTAATTGAAAGCAGTTGAAAGAGCAACAGAAACTTGAGGTGCATATCTTAAGGTGTGTAATGTTGTGATGTTATTCAAATCAAAGGGTAAAAAAGTTGCATAAACAAATCATTCAGTAAAAAACTGCAAGGAAAACCCAAGCTAAAGTCATTATTGTGTAACACCATAAACCTCCTTTAGTGGAGGTAACTTTAGATCTCAAGGACACTTACAATTATATTCCTATTGCTCTCACTTGAAGGAAAATTTTGAAATTTGCTGTGTCTGGCTTACTCTTCTGCATTACCCTTTGGGCTATATACTGCAGGTCAAATGTTTATGGAGTGTCTGTCCCCAGAAGTTGCCTGTTGCAGAACCCTAGACATCCACATTTTTCCTTATTTAGATGACTTTCTGATTTGTGCAGATTCTATGTCCAGATGCTTGGAGTCCTTAGACAAGGTCATGTCCCTCCTTCCCCACTTAGGCTTCAAAAGTCTTTCCTCACACCCTGTCAATGAATGGTTTTCCATGAGTGATGAATAGACACAGTAAAAAAAAGATGGCCTTCCAGCCAGAAGACAAATGTTCTGACTTATCAGGACATTTCTTTGGGTTCCTCTCTTCTAGATCTGGCCTCAGCAACAGAGTTCCTGAAAATTATAGTCCTTATGATATCAGTGATCATAAGACCACCAGTGAGACTACACATGAGAAAAATGCAATGGTACTTAAAGAATTGCTGGATCCAGCACCTTCTTCCCCTGGATTTCCTGATACTTCTTCTTCTTCTTTCGGCTGCTCCTGTTAGGGGTCGCCACAGCAGATTTCCATTTCTTCCTGTCCTCTGCATCTTGCTCTGTCACACCAACCGCCTGCATGTCCCCTCTCACCACATCCATAAACCTTATCTTAGGCCTTCCTCTTTTTCTGTTACCTGGCAGCTTCATCCTTAGCTTCTTTTTCCCAATATACTCTGCATCCCTCCTCAGCACATGTCCAAACCAACGTAATCTTGCCTCTCTGACTTTGTCTCCAAATCTTCCAAACTGGGCTGACCCTCTAATATACTTATTCCTAATCCTGTCCACCCTCATCACACCCAGTGCAAATCTTAACATCTTCAACTCTGCCACGAGAAGCTCTGACTCCTGCCTTTTTGTCAATGCCACTGTCTCCAACCCGTATAACATAGATGGCCTCACTACCCTCTTCTAGACCCTCCCTTTCACTCTTACTGGTACTTGTCTGTCACAAATCACTCCTGACACTCTTCTCCACCCACTCCATCCTGCCTGTACTCTCTTCTTCACCTCTCTTCCACACTCACCATTACTCTGAACTGTTGATCCCAAGTACTTAAACTCATTCACCTTCGCCACCTCTACTCCCTGCGTCCTCACCATTCCTCTGTCCTCCCTCTCATTCACACACATATATTCTGTCTTAGTCCTGCTGACCTTCATTCCTCTTCTCTCTAGAGCATATCTCCACCTCTCCAGGGTCTCCTCCACCTGTTCCCTACTCTCACTACAGATGACAATGTCATCTGCAAACATCATAGTCCATGGGGACTCCTGTCTGATCTCATCTGTCAACCTGTCCATCACCATTGCAAATAAGAAAGGGCTCAGAGCTGATCCTTAATGTAATCCCACCTCCACCTTAAACGCATCCATCACTACCACCACAGACCTCACCGCTGTCACACTACCCTCGTACATATCCTGTACCACTCTTACATACTTCTCTGACACTCCCGACTTCCTCATACAATACCACAACTCCTCTCTAGGCACCCTGTCATATGCTTTCTCTAAATCCACAAAGACACAATGCAACTCCTTCTGACCTTCTCTGTACTTCTCCATCAACACTCTCAGGGCAAACATTTCCTGATACTGGTACTGGGATTTGTGAAACAGTAACTGCAGTGGTGGAGGGATCACCTGCTCTGAATCCAGGACTCCCTTTCTCTCTCTTCAGACCCCAGTCCAATCTGTCCGGACAATCTTCATTTTTTCCATGGAGAGCAGTGTCCATGTGCATGGCCTATGGGGGTCCTCAGGACACACCAAAGCACATAAACATAAAAAAGATGTTGGTAGTAATACATGCCCTAATAGTTCTTCACCACTTATGGACTTCAGGTTCTCTTACAGTGTTCACAGACACTACTACCATGATGTGGTACCTGAACAAGCAAGGGGGTACAAGGTCATACCCTCTTTGCCTGTTGGCAGTGACAACCTGGGAGCTGGCTAATAAGCATTCTCTGACTTCAGACCTCATTCATTTCATCAGAGCAAAACACAGTGGCAGGCAAGCTATGAAGATCCTGGACAGAACCTCATGAGTAGAAGCTCCATGCACAGATCATCCAGGACCTGATCCAAATGTGGGGAACACCTCAAGTAGATCTGTTCCCATCCTTTCAAAACAGACAACTGAAAAAATTCTGTTCATGACATCCTTACAATGATACTTGGAAGACAGACACTCTTTAATTTCCATGGTCAGGAATGTTCCTGTATTGATTTCCAGCCTTTCCAGTGATTGCGAAGATGCATCTAAAGATTCAGAAAAAAAATTACCAAAGATCATTGTGGTAAACCCCCTTTGGCTTAAACAAAGTTGGCTCTCTGTTTTAATGGAATTGGCCAATGGCAATCACCACAAGCTTCTTGACAAACTGGATCTGTTGACGCAGCATCAGGTGCAAATGGTGCACTTCAAGTTAAAGCAGTTGCAACTGACAGCCTGGATGATTATATTTTGATACTGTTAAGGCACTTGTTCTATGAGGATGTGCAGCAGGTATTTAAGGATGGAGGAAAACCTACTACTAGGAAATTTTACATATACAAGTGAAAGAGGTTTTCTCAGTGGTGCCTGGCCAATAGCTGAAGTCCTGAAAGGGTTTTGGCCCCGCTGGTTGTGAAATATTTGTATGAGCTACTTAGAGATGGATTGTCATATGCTGCTATTAAAGTGCATCTTGCAGCCAGCTCAGCTTGCCTGCTCATGGAGCCCTCTCTTTTATCTCTTTTTGTGGTCAAACAATTTATGAAAAAGAGTGCTGCACATGAGACCTTCTCAAAGCAAATTCCTCCTCCTTGGGATCTCAGCTTTATTCTTGAAACAAATTGACCTTGTCTCCTTCTGAACCTGCTTGTCAAGCTGATTTATCATTTCACTACTTGGAAGACTTTTTTACTTATTACTCTGACATCTGCAAGGTGACTCCGAGCTGCAAGCGCTCATGGTGGGCCGACCCTATCTGAATTGTCACAAGGACAGAGTTGTGTTGCACAGTAATCCATCATCCATGCCTAAAGTTATTTTAGAATTTAACATTAATCAAGCCATCTATCTCGCAGTATTCTGTCCAGATCCTAGAAACAAGGGAGAAAAGATTCTTCATACTGTGGATGTGCACAGGCAGCTCAGGCACTACCTTGATAGAACAAAGCTCTCTAAAAATGCTGAACAACTGTTTGCCTCCTATACAACAGTTAAGAAAGGTAATCTTCTCACTAGCAAACTACTGTACTATGATTGTACTCTGCTGTTGTTTTCTGTTACTCTCACCATAGTAAATCTCTTCCAGGCAAGGTTAAGTCTCATTCAACTAGGGCATTATCCTCTTCAATGGCATATCAGAAAGGGGTGGACACTAGAAGCATTCCAGCAACCTGGTCCTCTGTTCATACCTTCACAAAGCACTACAAACTGGATTTCTTTTCAAGGTCCAGAGCAGGCTTTGCTAGGACCATTCTCCAGGGGCTCTGGATCCTTTCCTTCCTCTTCCCAAGTAGAGTAAGCTTTGGGACTCTACCCAAAATACTGAGGCAGTGGGAATGATGAACATTGTACTGTTGCTTAAGTCCTACTTATCTGTAACAGTAGAGTCCTACTTATCTGTAACAGTAGATGTACAAATCCCTCACTGCCTCAGTGGCTGTGCCCACCCACCATTCCCCAAATTGTGCATAGTTGAGGAGGCTTTCAACCTCTTTGATTTGGTTGTTGCTGATTTGTTTTTTATATGGTATTATGACTGGCTGTGAATTTGTTCTTGCTAGATAATTCTGGCTCATACCTCTCAACCTCTTAATGCAAAAAATCTGGAAAAAGCTTGACAAAATGGGGGTACAAATAAGGACATATTTTAAATATTGCTCTTATAAACTTAGAAAGTTGCTAGAGTAACAGGATTTGTTTTAATATACATTTTATGAAGGTTTTGAAGTCTGAAACTCAAATGTATGTCATTAGAAGAAGAAGAAGAAGATTTAGTGACTTCATTCCTGAGATCATCCCACTGATTTGCCAGGAAAAAAAGAGGAACAGGCCAAACATATGAGTCAAAAATCTGGACGTTCTTACGAAAATCTCTACATTTGAGAGGTATGTTCTGGCTTCATGTACTATCCTCTCCTTTTTTGTGGAAGTGAAAAAACCTGAACATCCACTTCCTGTCACAGCTGAAGGCTTTGCTGTCAGGATATACTCAGCCGATCATCTGTCACAGGGTGAGAGGAATAGAAGAAAGTCTGAGCTTTGGAAGGCTGGCCAGTACTGGTTTACCTTGGCAGATAACTCAAAATCAGCCAATATGCACCAGTACGTTTTTTTAGTAATATCACAGACTTCATCAGATAAACCTACATACAACCAATTACCCTTTATATAGTATAACCAATCAATAATTCATTATTTATTAATTAATATAAAGGGTAATTGATTGTACATAGGTTTATCTAATGAAGTCTGGTAAATTACTAACGAAAATGTACCGGTGCATGTCAGCGTTAATGTTGTGTTCATATTGACTGGTTATGTGATATATTTTTAATAAGCTGTGTGTTCAATGGAAACGGCTATCCTAGTGCTCTTTTTTGGATTAGTGGTCATGTTTTGGGCACTTTTCCTCTTTTCGTGGTTTTAGATAACCCAAAATGCCACTGATGACTGTAATAAGCCTGATGCAAATCTTTAGTCCTTAAAAGGAAGACAAACCTTATAAAGTTCTTCAGTCTAACAAGCATTTGTTTTCTCATCTCAAATCTGACCCAGCAGCTATTTCTATTTCTTTTCTAGCTGCTAACACGTTTTCAGGCAATGCCAATGTTTCTCCTACTGATAAGGATGGCAAAGCCTTTCACAGGTTTTTGAATAGAATCTTTTCTTCTACTTTAGTCCTCAGTATATTGAACTACCAGGCTCATATATTCAAGGACATGCTGGTTTGTGTTGATAGTTTGAGGAACTTTTCTGCTACTTTGCCTTCAGAAGGTAAGTTCTTTCTACTTTTTCTTTTGCAGGGTACTCCTCTTCATCCTCCACACAAGACAGAACTATTAGCTCAGGTTATAAATCATATGCTTTCCTTGGAGTCATAGAACCAGTACCCCAAAATCAAATGAGAAAATGATTTTATTCAAGAATGTTTCTTGTGCCAAACACAGATGCTTCTTGGAGACCAGTTCTTCTTCTGTCCTTTATTGACTTGTTTGTGAAAATGCCAACACTGTTAAGTTTACAAAGTCTGTTACTTCTTAGTCCCCTTCTGAGTTTTTTGGTAACTCTAAACTCAAAAGATGTTTATCATCGATTTCCCATTGCCACAGAGGTCAGAGATTTCCTCAAATTTTCTGTGTCGGGGTCACATTATTAGTAATCTGCATTACTGTTTGGGCTATCTGCAGTTTCAGTGGTGTTTACAGTGTCTAGCTCCAGTGATAGCTCATTGCAGTTTGCAAGGCATTCACATATTTCCTTAGTTAGATGACTTACTTATCTTTGCAGTGCCTTTGACCAGGTGTTACAAGTCACTTACATGAGTTATACATTTCCTTCACTGCCTGGATTTTCAGATCAACAGTCAAAAAAAATCCTCCTTAATTCCTTTTCACAGAATATTTTTTTCTAGGATGTCTTCTAGACTATTCCCTGCAAAGGGCATTCCTAACCCAGGAGAAAATTGACTTTTATCTGGAAGTTTCTCAGTTTCTCCAATGAGTCTGAATCTTCAGCCAGAGAATATGTCAGGATTCTAAGGTTCATGGCAGGCATGATTCCTCTTGCCAGATTTTACATGAGAAGAATCCAAAATTTTTAAGTATGTGGACTCAACATTCTCTCTCTCTGGAATTTCAAATTCCAGTCCTGGGTTTTGTTAAGAGGGAACTTCATTGGTGGGAAGAAGAGATTCCCCATGAATCCAGGTCACCCTTTCTCTTTCCCAATCTCTGATCAATCTGTTACAACAGACACATTGGGCTTTGCTAAGTGTGCTGTATCTGTGGGGGTAAAAGTGCATGATTCTTGGAGCAAAACAGGGAAACCAAATTATATAAACATAAACAATGTTAGCAGTTATCCATGCTGTAGAATCTCTTTATCATCTGTGGTCCATAGGACCTCTACAGTTGCTTATAGACAATACCACAGTGATGTGGTATGTCAACAAATTGGGGGGGGGGGGCTTCAGATTTTCCCTCTGTGTAGGCTGGGTATGGTGGCTTGGTAGGTCATGCTGAAGCATTGTTTAAACCTGTAGACTTCCTACATTCTGTCAGAGCAAAATACGGTGGCAGACAAGCTGCAAAGAACCAGGAGAGATCCTCACAAATGGAAATTAAATGAGGAAGTCTTCCAGGATTTGAACACATTAAATAGATCTATTCACTTCCTTTCAAAGCAGGCAACTAAAAAAATTCTGCACCAGTGCTCCTTGCAGGTAGTCATGGAAAACAGATGCTTTTTTATTCCCTTAGATGAGAATGTTCCTTTATGCTTTTCCACCCACTCCACTGATTTCTAGGGTCATTTTAAAGATTCAGGAGGACTCTGCAAACATCACTGTGGTACCTCCCTTCTGTTCTCTTCTGATCAAATTGACCAAGGACAATTACTACAAGTTTCCATATGGACTGGATCTGCTCACAAAAGACAGGAGGAGTTTGTTACACCCCTGTCTGAAGCAATTATAACTAAATACCTAGATGATTCAATTTTTATGCTGCTTGTTTTTGATGATGTCCAGCAGGTACTAAAGGAGACAAGAAAATCTGCTGCTAGTAAATCTTTTGTTAGTAAGTGGAAGAGATTTTGTCCTTGGTGTCATGCTAATAACAAGGACCTAGTGAAGCATTATGTACCACTGTTTCTTAAATGTTTCATAGGTTCATAGGTTCATAGGTTAGTACTAGGCTAACTGCTCTTGCGAGCCATTTTAAGCCTAGCCAGTTATCCCTTGTGAGACTCAAACCCTGCACCTTGTGTTTGTAAGGCAAGCACCTTAACCATTAGGCCACCCTCCCAACCCTTTGTTTGAGTTATTTTCTTCTGGCCTTCCTTTTTCCTCTCTGAGTTCATCTTTCATCCATTTTAGCATGCCTATCCATGGATCCTTCCCTTTCTTCTCTATCTTTGGTCAAGCAGTTCTTGAAAAGTGTTTCACATATCATACCACCTACAAAACAGGTGGCACTTACTTGGGATCTTACCTTTGTGCTGAAAGAATTAACTTTGCCTTCCTCTAACCAGTTCATCAGGCTGATTTACAGTTTTTGACATGGAAGACTGTGCTACTTACTGCTCTGATTTGGGCAAGAAGAGTATCTTAATTGCAAGCTGCTATAGTGGACAAACCCTGTTTGATATTCCATAGAGACAGCTACTTTAAGAACAAATCCCTTATTCATGTTTGAGTTTACTTTGAATCAGTCCATCAGTTTCCCTGTTTTGCATCCAGAATCTAAAAATGAGGAAACTTAGATATTATCTTGACAGAAGTAAGTCCTTTAAGAAAAATGAGCAGTTGTTTATCGCCTATGGTGAGACAAAGAAAGGGCAACCTGTTGTCAAAACAGACTATTTCCAGTGCAAGTCCCTTGCAATTCCTTTTTGTAATTCCCACCATGGTAAATATTTTCCAGGCAGAATCAAAACAGATTCTACTAGAGCCTTATCTTCTTTGATAGTGTACTGGAAAGAGTTGAACTCTAGTAGCATTTTGGAAGCAGTTAATTGTTTCTGTCTGCATACTTTAATAAAGCATTATAATCTGTCTTCCATCTCCAGGACCAGAACAGACTTTGCTAGGACCACACTCCAGGGGCTTCTGAATCCTAATCCTTCCTCTTCCCAGGTCGCATAAGCTATGGTAACCTATTCCTGTTGCTTTAGGTTACTGCAGCAATGATACTGATGAATATAGTACAGCTGTGTAAATTGCGTATACCATAACTGTAGATATTTGAAGTTGTCATTGCCACAGTAGCTGTTCCCCCCCCCATTTCCCCTTTTTATGTATATAGTTTGATAAAGATACATGTTCTTAATTTTTTTTTTTTTTTTTTTTTTAAGAACAGCAGACTCACTCCCTTTTGGGGAGGAAGAAAGTCCTGAGTATTTGTGGTGCCCAGGCTATTGTTTTCTTCCTTTTGAGCTCATACTACAGCAGTCTGAGTACTTGTGGAGGGGAGCCAGGGACTACTGGAAATTGGCTGAACATTATAACCTGGGTAGGGTTTAGCCCATTTAGCTTTAGCCTATCACAGCACTGATGACATTGAACATCTACTGTTTATAGTAAGTGTAACTTACATAACTGGAGATTGACTGGACATTATAACCTGGGTAGGGTTTAGCCCATTTAGCTTTAGCCTATCACAGCAGTGATGACATTGAACATCTACTGTTTATAGTAAGTATAACTTACATAACTGGAGATTGACTGGACATTATAACCTGGGTAGGGTTTAGCCCATTTAGCTTTAGCCTATCACAGCAGTGATGACATTGAACATCTACTGTTTATAGTAAGTGTAACTTACATAACTGTCCTAGTGGAGGCTGCCAAACAAAAGCATGATTCACAACTTATCAAGCTACTGGACAGGCCGAGGCAGGAAGTCTTGAAATACCAGAGATGCAAGTGTCAAATTTGTGAGTGTACTCCTAAGCATTTAAGACATTTTATTATATGTATTAATTTGTTAACTGGAGTAGTAATCTGGTTTATAAGGACCCATTTCAGCCACAGTTGATGATACTCACATTTGTAACACTAATTGATATGTTTTACAATGACTGCGTAGATATGCACATTCCATAAAAAACATTTTGCCTTGTGAAGTTCTCAGATCAGATTATGATAGTCAGTGCCATAATGACTATGCAGAAAACCCAAGCATCTCCATTGCAATTCCATGGTATGATGCAACATTTTGCTAATTTGTGTCCAAGCTTATCAGATACAACTGTGCCAGCTGGAAAGCTACTACAGTATGACATGACCTTTTTTTGTTGGAGGAATTTGCTAAGAGTTTTGAAATTATAAAAAGGCTAGTTATTCAGGCACTTACTCAGATGTTGTATAATGTATTGCAAACATTTTACATTTCAAGTGGGTGCTAGTGAGCAATGGACTGTACCATTGCTAATGCATGAAGGCAGACCAGTAACATATCGGTTTGTGGCTCTGAGTGATGCTCAAATATGCTATGCTCAAACAGAGAAAGGAATGCTAGTCATCATTTTTGGTTGTCAGAAGTTCCATATTATATGGCAAAGTGGTCATACTGAAGTCAGATCACCAATATAAAGCATATTCAAAACTTCCTTTATAAGGTACCAGATGCATGTCAAAGAATGCTACTGAGTTTAAAAAAAAACATGATCTTCAAGTTCAGTAAAAAAAAAAAAATGCCTGATGCATCTCTGATAGACTTAGCAGATCATACCTGCAAGAGTGCTAGAGAAAGATTTAGAAGTTCTGCGGATTATTTCACACCTGCATATGCCAGCTGAAAAGATGAAATGAGTTTGTGTGAGAGTGGACAAGAAGTTGCAATTGCTGCAAGATGTAGTTTTGAATGGCTGGACAGCCAGCATTAAGTCAGTTCATGCAGACATTAGAGTACACTTTCCATACCTTCATGTACCTTTACATATGCAATGATTAATTTTCAAAGGTAACAGAGTTATCATTTTACTGAGTTGAATGATGCCATGTTCCCTGAAATCCACGAGCCACAAATGGTAATACCCAAATGCAAAAAAAGAGTGTGCACTATTCTTCATCAGCCTAAGATGTGTCAGCAGGCTGAACAGATGGTTCACAAGTGTGAAGTTTTCAATAGGTCCAAAACTCGGAATAACAAAAAAAATATGTTACCACATCATGTATAGGATCTTAATTGGATGAGGGGTGGGGGCAGTTCTGTTTCAGTATAAAAATATACATTACCTTTGTGTGGAATTATTATTCAGAACATTTAGAAGTACTTGTTTGTGACTGCCAATAACAATAACAATATAGAAACCTGTCTTTGCTACAAATTACATATATCTGATGAAGTAATATCAAACAATTGTGCTCAGTAAGTCACAAATCATGTACTTTAGTGATGCAACAGGAATGTAACTATACTGCCCTAAGTCACAGATAGCCATGAAGCAATGGAGAAGTAGAATGTATGGCCCAGACTATAAATTTATTTATTTATTTATTTATATTTGTTGACCGGGAGTGTCCGACTGGACATAGGTCCATTTTCAGCGAAGGCCCAGGGAGAAAAGCTCCACAGTTAAAATAAACAGACAGTAGTTACATTGGGTTACATAGCGATTAACAATTTACATAGCAATTACTTACAACATATTTACAGATGAAGAACATAGTACATCAGTAGACAACTAGAATCTTTATCTGTAAAGTACATAACAGACATTAACAAATGTTAAAATAAGAAGTTCCTGCTGTATAAGTACTAGGCTTATGAGCATCTGAGTTTGCTATAATCAAGGTAGTTAGTGGAGTGGAAAGAAAGGTAGTGGTTGGATGGGGTGGGTGATATTAGAGTGGGAGTTGCAAGGGCATAGCCAGCATGTTTTTAGGTGCGCTTTTAGTAAAGTTTTGAAGTGGGTGCATGATGGTACCGAGGTAATTGTGGGTGGGAGGGAGTTCCATAATTTGGCTATGGTGCAAGAGAATAGTGCTTCACCAGCAGAGTTATTGGCTTTAGTGATCTGCAAGTGATTTTTGTTGCTGGATCTTAGTGGTCTGGTGGTGCGATAGGGTTGGAGTAGATTCTGGAGGGATGGGACATTTAGTGGATGATTTACTAGTTTGTGGGCGAGTGAGAGTTGATACCATTGAAAGAGGTGAGGGAGTTCAAGCCAGCCCAGTTCAGCAAGTGAGAGACAGTGGTGACTACGGTAGGATGCCCCTGTGGCAAATTTGGCAATTTTGTTGTAGCAGGCCTCTAGCTTGTTTAGATCCCATTGCCTTAGGTTGGTATATATTGGAGAGGCATAAAGTAGGGTGGAGATAAGGTGGGAATTTGCTATTGAAATCTTTGCTGCTTTGGTGAGAAGATGCTTATTTCTGTATAATGCTCCTAGTTTTTTGTGGACTTTTTTATGGTCATGGATATGTGAATGTCAAATTTTAGTTTATTGTCTATTTCCACTCCTAACAATTTGGTGTGTTCAGTTGGGTATATAGTGGTGTTGTCTTTTGCTGTGATGTTAAAGTGAGAGTTGTTTTGAGTATGTTTGGTGAGTTGGAAGATGAGTAGTTTAGTTTTGTTTGGGTTGAGTATTAATTGGGCATCAGATAACCAAGTTTCAACAGAGGAAAAGGCTTCCTGTGTGACTTTTTGCAGTTTGGGTAGGGACTGGGCTGAGCAGATGATGGTCGAGTCATCTGCGTATTGTATGAGTGTGCCATGTGTGGTGCCAGAGGCTAGATTATTTGTGAAAACAGAGAAGAGTAGGGGTCCAAGGATGGATCCTTGGGGAACCCCTATGGAGACAGGTAGTTGGGGAGATATGTCATTCTGCTATACAACGGATTGTTGGTGGTCAGACAGATAACTCTGAAACCAGTTGGTGACTGATTGTGAGAAGGATAGGTCATTGAGAACAGAGATAAGTTGTTTGTGTGGGACCATGTCAAATGCTTTAGATAGACCTAGGAAAGTAGCAGAGGAGAGATGGCCATTGTTTTTATGCTGAAGGATAGTGTAAGTAAAGGAGAGTAAGGCAGTGGTGGTGCTATGGTTTGGTCGGAAACCATGCTGAGTATTGGAAAGGAGGTTGTTAGTAAGGAGGTAGTCTGAGACCTGACAGTGTATGCATCTCTCTAGTATTTTGGAGAGTGGAGAGAGAATAGCTATCGGGCGGTAATTGGTTAGTTTTGTGGAGGGTCCGCTTTTGTGGAGGGGAATTATATGTGATACTTTCCACAGTGTGGGAACATAACTTTCTGACAGAGTTCGGTTAATCAAGATGGATACTGGGTAGGCCAGAGCATCAGCTGCGATTTGTAGGTATTCAGTTGGGAGGTTGTCTGCTGCTAATTTGGTGGGTTTAAGTTTAGTTAAGAGTATTTTTTATGTTGGAGGTAGGTACAGGAGAAAAATAGAAGGCAGTGGGGAGATTAGTAGTTGAAGGTGTGGGTTGGAGGGGAGGGGGGTTGTGTTGTTTAGCTAGTGATAGTATGGTTTGTGTGAAGTGTATGTTGAATGAGGTAGCAGTATTTTCTGAGGAGTGAGGGATGTTAGGAGGAGGGGTACTGGCTTTACCTGGGTGGAGGATGGAGTTTATGGAGGACCAGAATTGTTTGGGGCTGTGTTCGGAGGAGTCTAGGGCAGACTGGTAGTATTGGAATTTGTCCTGTTTTATTAGCTTTGTGACTCTATTGCATAGTTCTAGGAATTTCTGTCTAGTTGAGGGGGTCTTGGTTTTGCGCCAGTGCTCCCAGGCTTTATCCCTGTTTTTCATTTCTGACTTAGTGGTTTTCTGTAGCCTTGGGGAGGGTTGTGCTTTGATTCTGGAAAGTCTTATGGGGGCATGGTAATTAAGGATGCTCAGGAAGGTAGTATTAAAAAATTCAACTGTGTCATCAAGACTGAGGTACTTTAGAGGATGCCAGTTACATTCTTTGAGGGATGAGATGAATGTGAGTGGGTTAAAGTTTATTTTTTTACGTATCTGACTGATAAAGCTCTGGAAACTCAGATTGGTGTCACTTGGTTTTGGACTATAGAAATATACCCTTGCATTCTTTAATGCTGTTAATTAGCAATTATCTTTGAAGTAAAGTACTTCCCTCATAATATTTTCTGGTCCTTGACAACAAAACCTTCCTCATATTCTTTTCTGATCTTTGAGGATCAGAGAAATGCTGCTGAATTACTGAAAGAAAAAAATAGACAAAAATGTATAAATAATAGATACATAAATAATATTACTACATTGCAAGAAGGGGAAATGTTTGCCCTTTTAATGCTCAGATAAATAATGTACCTGCCTCAAAATTACTTGGCAAATGGAATATATAAAATTTTCTATGTGCAAAGCCCATGTATGAACATGCACAGTAGAAATATGATGCATTTAATTAAACATTAAGAAGCTATCAGAATTGTAATGTTTTACTCGAAGGCTCTGAACTAGAAAAAGTACTATCACTTTCTAACTGCAAAAAATGTTTCCCAAAGTGTTTCTGAGCATAGTACCAATATTTTGAAAGCCAAAAAAACTAAAAAAAAACAAAAAAACCCCAAACCTCCAGCCTTTTTGGGACCAGGGATAGTGTCTAGTCATCATAGGTGTGGTTCTAACTTCCAAAGTAGTTTCAATTTTCCTGGTGGTACTCCTATTTGGAGGAGAATCTCAATCCCAATTTCTTGTGGTCTGCTGAAGCTGAAGAAATTTCAGGAGCTGTTTGTGTCTTCAGAAATGTTTTATTGATTGTTGAACCCTCCCCCAACCCTTTATGAAGTGAGCATGATCAACCACCTGGAATACCAGGAACTAGGAGACATGCCTTTAGATTAACAAGATTTGGAAACTTAGGAATTTATTCAAATTCATCCTCACATCAGTGTGAATTTTTATAGCCAGGCAGGGCAAGAGTGACTCACTGTGAATCAATATTTGAGATGTGCAGAATGAGCAAGAAACTGATATGATGTAATACATGCTTGAATTATCAGGTATTATATAGTACTGGATGCAGCTGGTATCTGCATTCTTGTTTAGAATTAATGTATTTAATTGTAGACTGCTCATATTCATTGGATTTTTCTTTTAAAGAGCAACATCCTATGTATCTCTCTCTCTCTCTCTCTCTATATATATATATAGATCTAAGATGTTTGCTCGACTGAGCAAACGTCCAAATCCATAAAACCCGAACACACTTTAACAAAAGCGCTTTTATCAAAGTGTGTGAAAAAAACAAAACACTTCATTTACACTTTATATATATATATATATATATATATATATATATATATATATATATATATATATATACATATATATATATATATATATATATATATATATATATATATATATGTATGTATATATGGGTCTACTTCATTTCACCTAACTTCCAATTCACTGACTTTCATTTCACTGACTCCATTTCACTGAAATTTCATTTGACTGACACTTCATTTCACTGACAGTTCATTTGACTGACAAGTATTATTAGCAAGAAAATGGAATATGCCCCCTTCCCCACTGTAGTGCGACCCTGGAGTTAGAATATATAGTTGGGGGGGTGTGGGGGGGGCGCAGCCCCCCACTTCATTTCATATGATATTGTTAAGTTTTGATATAACATTGCTTAGTAAAAGAAAAGTAAGTGGGGGGCTTTGCCCCCCACACTCCCCCAACTATATATTCTAACTCCAGGGTCGCACTACAGTGGGGAAGGGGGCATATTCCATTTTCTTGCTAATAATACTTGTCAGTCAAATGAACTGTCAGTGAAATGAAGTGTCAGTGAAATGAAATTTCAGTCATTTGGTCTCAGTCAAATGGGAGTCAGTGAATTGGAAGTTAGGTGAAATGAAGTAGACCCGTATATATATACATATATATATATATATATATATATATATATATATATATATATATATATATATATATATATATAGATACACACACGCATATATATATAAATAATATTAATTCTGCAGCTATATAGCTATATCTTTAAATGGGGAATTAGTAACGAGATCTGTGTGCCATGTGATTCCATCATCAGTGTAGTTTATTAAAGATTGATGAATGCACACCATGTCTACTGGCTCTTCATTTGATTGTCTTGATTATTTATATGCTTCACTTGTATACAATGTGTGTGGGCTGGGAAAAACAGATGTCTTCAGAATTAAAATGAACTTTAAAATAAGGAAGAAAATTATGACATGAAATCACATTCAGTATTTCTGATATGTAGCTGAAGTGGACTGAACTGGTACATTGCAGAATTCAGGACAAAGACATTATGGAAATTTTCTGCAGGGCTGCAAGGCTACCTGTATCCTCCATCTGGAGTATTTTACCCCATATATTCCATTGCAAAATAATTCAACTATGAGATCCAGTAGCCTTGGAGAAATAATACAGCTATAAGACTCCATAGCCTTTGGAAAAAAGAGAAAACATTAACACAACTATGGGATCACATAGCCTTGGAGAAAAGGGAAAACACTTGTCTTCACTGTCTTGCAACCTGGGAACTGTCATATTTAATTAGTTTTAGTGTAGGAGTACAGGTGGGCTTGCCCCAGCTGCAAAAATTACTTTCCGTGCTGTCTGCCATGTGCCAATTAAATAATTTCTCTTTGGAGAGCTGTGTTTCTACATTTTTCTATTTGTCCAGGTGTCACATTTCCGTTATTTAATTTTAAGGACAATCTATTTTACCTTGCTGGTGTGGCAGGTAGCATTGTCATGTCGTGGCAGAAAGTTCTTCGGTTCGATTCTGTGCTGGGGTACCTTCAGTGTGGAGTCTGTGTGTCCTCCTTGTGTTTGTGTGGATTTTCTACGGTGCTCTGGTTTCCTCCCACATTCCTACAGGCATTCAGTAGGTGGACTGGACTCTAAATGGGCCATACATATGACTGTGTGGTACAGAAGAACAAATGTGGCATGTCTAGCCATCTAGCAGTGAGAACATTGACTGTAGATGATGGTCACTGTTGATGTGACATCCTGACTCCATGTGAAAAAAAAAAATTGAAAAAAGAGTTTGGATGGATGAATGGTCTTTACTTTGCTCAGCCATTTCACATGTAGTACAATAGTAGGCCAATAACTTATATCCAAGGTACTCTAAGAATTAATGCAAAAAAATAATACTTACCTTTCTTATTTTAGCATATCCCTACTAAGTTATTAAGTAAATAGCAATTGATATGAAATCCAAATGCACCATTGATGTGATTACCATATTAGTAAATAAAGACATTGATTGGTCTGCCTTCAGAAATGAGTATAATAGTAGCATGCATATGTACTATTAGCAAGGGTTAAATAGCTTTGCTGAGCAGGTGTAATTAAGTCAAGGACCTACACTTTTTAAACCAAAACTATGGAAAAAAATTAGAATTATGGTAGCAGAACAGGATTTTTGCATTCATTGCTGAACAGCCATATGTACACGTATGCATACATGCATGGACACACACACACACACACACACACACACACACACACACACACACACACACACACACACACTATTTTGTTGTTTAATTTTGCACTCCATCAGCTACTGCATATTTTGTCTTCTGTCTGACTATTTTTTCAGTAAATTAGATTATGCTGCTATTCTTCTGTGACATGCTTCCTTTCTGGTGGAAACAATTAGAAACAGCATTTCTATAGAGATGAAGGGAATGGAGAATAAAATGCTTTTGAATGTGTCACATAATCTTACCATGTCTGTCTGCTAGTGCTTAGCTTTATTATTACTATTTTGTCATTTTGAAGCATTTGATTGCATTTTTGTCACTCACCACTACAGTGGTAGACACAAATAAACACAATGTTAATAATATAGTCTAGTTCTTTAGAAATTACCTTTTTTTCCAGTTCCACCTCTAGTCAAAAAGACTTAAATGAACTAAAAGTTTGTTTTGCAAGAAGCATATGTAATCAGTCTGTCTAATTTTCTGAACTGTAGGTGGAGAAAGACAATGTATTTTGTTGTTTTTTTTATTTTATTAAACTCCAGTTATCTGTTAATCCAATTACAATCCCAGTTTTAGAAATAGACATTACAGTGATTTTACACAAAACTCTTGTATTTTTCTGTCTGAGACATGCATGCAAAGTAATGAATGAGTTTGAGAGCCTGCTATTAAATGATGAATGGAGTTTTTACTTTGCTATGCAAACATTATACGTATCTTTTATATCTTCCTAACCTCATTGTTTCGACCAGCATTGCTGACTGACTCATTCATTCACAGGAGTGGCAGACAGATACAGCCAGCACAAACACAGTTACAAGTACAGAAAGCTAAAGAAGAGATAGCAGCAATTGAAATCAGCACAGTTATTATTATTTTCAGAATGCTGTCAAGTGTTTTAAATGACAGACATTCTTTATATTGATCACTGCTGCAGTAGTCTAAGGTATATGGGTTATATCCTACACAGAATATAACAGCTGTCCAGCTTCCAAAGTTTCAGAGCACCTTCCACGCACCTAAACCATTAGTCACCTAGAGATGAAATGACTAAAAAGACAGCTTTGGGCACCAAGCCTTTCAGAGCTTTCCTGCCTCTGAAAACAGCTCTGCTCTGCAGGCTTTCAAGGATTGACAGTTCGCTTGTGCAGTTCCATTACTGGCAGAGAAGTTCCCTCTGGGGAAAAAGCTTTCACATATTATTTTTAATGTTTAAATTTACTTTCCTGTTGAGAAATGTATGTTTTAAGCTAGGACTGTGTGTTTTTATTGACTATCATTTGACTTTACCGTACTTTTAAACAAAAGCACACTTTTGTTTCTGACAGCTTAAAAATTGATTTAAACATACTAAAACCATTTTTTTCCTGTGGATAAGCTATGTTTAAATTACTTTTTAGGGCTGGAAAAATGTATCGAAGTGCTTGTTTTTATTGAGAAAAGTAACTTTATACTACTTTTAAAAGTTTACTGGCTTGTGCTTCTTAGTTTTCCTGGGAAAGAACCATCATTTTTTGGCTTGACCACAAAGCAAACTGCCAGTCTCATGGGTGACCATTCATCCATCCACAAAAAGAAAGAGTTAACTAAACAACCTTTATCACCACAGCAGGCTAACAATTTGTCCCAGCTGCAGGTGAGCAATTCTGCTTTAGCTAAAGCTGTTTCCTTAGATCACTCATCTTTTTCCCAGGATCTCTCTAGTGTTGCCCATACAACCACTATGGACTGAGGTCTTGCCATGTCCTCTGTAGCTGTTGGGGGTCCCCTCAGTGGACAAGAGACAGACACTCTTGTTGGGGTTAGGAGAAGTGGCAGGGAAGCTACTCCTCCTAACCAGAATGTTGTGGCCTTCCCTGGGGTGGCTGTTGTTGCCATTAATAAACCTATTTGCCACTACTTTTCTGCCAAAACAAAATAGAAAACTAAATACATATCATCTACTACTTGGGTTTCACTGGTCAGAAGTAGTTTATTAGGTCTGGGCAGTGGCGGCTGGTGACTTCAAATCAAAGGGGGGGGCTGCAGGAGACAGATGAATGGGTGGGGCCAGTGGGAAGGGGTGTGGCCAATAGAAAGGGGCAGAGGGATGCTCAAAACCACAAAAACTGGGACTTTAATTAAATCCACTGCCCTGGGTGCCAAACCATCATTAGGAGAGTTCAATCAAGATAAAATGAAGTGTAGAAGGAAAAAAATATTTCGATGCATTGGCTACATGACAGCTTACTTAATATCTAAATGGAAACAAAAAGGTTGCGGCATGAAAAAATAAATTACTTTTTAAATACATTACTGAAATGCCAGTCAAAATCAAGTATAAATAAAATAAGCAGCACTCAACTAAAACCACTTGCACTGCAGTTTTAATTATAATTTAAATTCTTCTTTATAGAAGTACCAAGTAACATGCTGAAAGTAACAATCTCTGTGATACCCCCACTTGTAAAAATGTTTCTTATCATAAAAAGACCTGCTGCCTGACAACAACTATCTATTTGTTTCATGGGGGAAATAGGATCAAAGTAAAAAATGAACAGCAAACAAGCTCAAGATAAATTGCTTAAAGGATTACAGCACAGGTTATGGACCACACATGATGGACTGGCATTCTATTTAGTTTACGGGTAAGGCCTGCAAAGATGACTGCAAGTCTCCACCAAATGTAATGAGCTGCTGAAAATACTGTAATCCTGTGCTTTATTACAAATACTGTCATATATATGCATTTCAATACCTAAAGCATATACGTTATGTAAATATTCTATGCATGGCAACAACAAAAAGGCTTTCAATGTTGGTAATTCTTTAACAGTATGCTTATTAAAGCTTACTTGCATCTTACAATCTCGGACAAGCTTACCTGATGGTCATTAAAGCATTGCTACTTAAGCACAGAGCAACAGGCACTGCAACAACATGCATTTTCTGAATAATAAGCATAAATCAAGAGTATAAAAATATGACAGAAAACCAGAACATTCTGCAAAGTCAAGGACAGATGAAAAGCCACTGTAGTACTTGTGTCTACCTTGGATGGGGGGATACTCTGCACCCTTACACTGCATAACTGCTCCTTGCCTTGCTTGGACACATCCCGAGTCACTTCATGGGGTAATGGGGTGAAACAAGTATGTCACAATTTGAAATGTCTCTGGCTGACGGTGATAGCCCTGACACATTTGTCATATAGGTAAACTTCTTATAGGTAAAACTTCTTATAGGTTAGTACTAGGCTAACTGCCCTTGTGAGCCATTTTAAGCCTAGCTAATCATCACCTGTGAGATTCAAACCCTGTACCTTGTGTTTGTAAGGCAAACACCTTAACCATTAGGCCACCCTCCCAACCTTAACCTCTTAACCTCAGAGCAAGAAATCTGGGCAAAGCCATAAATTGAAGTGGGACAAAGGCCCAAAAATAAGGACAATTTTTAAATACTGCTCTTATAAACTCAAAAAGATAATAGAATAGTAGGTTGTGCATTAGTATACATTTTCTGAAGGGTATGGAATCTGAAACTCAAATGTCTGTCATTATTTTCTAACTTCAATCTTTAATGATTTGCCACTAATTTGCCAGAAAACCCCAATTTTATGAAAAATGGACCACAAATGTGATGCATATTTATAAAATAACCACACAACACAGCTAGGAACCTGTCAAATAAGGAACACTTTTTTAATAATAGTACTGTTAAGTTGAGCAGCTGACAAAATCTATTCATTCTGTGAAAATCTGGACAGTTGAGAGGTATAGTTCAGCTGGGACTGTCTTTGAGTTTGCTGCCCTTTCCCCCTCACAAAATCATGTTCAAATGGGGCCTTCCCCCTGCAGTCATTCCAATGTCCCTATTTCGCCCCGTTTACCATAAACACTGTAATGTGCATACTGCTTTACTTCTACAATGATTTGGATTTCATTTAAAAGTTTTATTTTACATTTTACAGCACAAACACTAGTCAACATCTGCTAAACAAAGCAATGCAGTCTCACAATGAAAATAGACTTAGCATTAAAACGTTTCTGCCCTTGAAACTCACATTCATTGAAACAGCATTGAAACCCACATTCACAGAAAATACATCTGGCCACTGGCAGATAAAGATTAACTTTGGGCTGTTTTCAAATCATAGGCCCCTTGCACACGAAACATACGTGTATTCTTTGATACACCTTCCTGGATGTATTAAATTATATTCCTTGTATAATACAATACAGTTGTGTATTGTTTTGAACATTTTTGCAGTAAACAGTGAAACAAAATGCATGCAACAGTAATGACAAAACTGCCCAATTCAGAACATTTCCATCATAAAAGTATACTCAGACTTCTACAATCCACCAGTATCAGTAAATATGCACTATCTCTGTAGAAGTAAAAGTCATCTAAATAATTCCACATTAAAGAGATCTGTAACTAATGAAGAGGTTGCTGCTAGCAAATAATTTTATATTTCATTGTTTCATCTAAAAATAAAGTGCATGCTGCCCTTGAGGAATAAATTGCCTATGTTACATTAAAAAATGATAAGCTAGTAATATTGCAATAGGGAATGGATGGCAAACTGATAACAGGTTCATAGTTACTTGGTATCTCTGCCAAATAGGACAGTCTCAGGACTGCAGCATCCACCCCTTTAAAAGTACAACACAGTACAGTATTAGCAATGCATCTACATACTGTGGGAGTAGAACCCACAGCCTTCTGCATCAAAAGCAAGTACACTACCTGTTGTGCTATTACCAATACAAGTAGACTCAGCATAAGCAACACTAAACGTCTCTTAACCTGAAGCTCTCAGCTCCTTGTAAAATCCACTTGACACTCAACTGTATCTCTCAACTTTGCTGCACAAGAAATCTGGAAAAAGCCAAAATTTGTTGGGGGTGGGGGACAAAAGCCCAAAAGCCAGAGACACATTTTAAACATTGCTTGTATAATCTTGGAAAGTTGCTAGAATAAAATGCTGTGTTACCACCATGCATTTCACTACCAAGTCTTGAACCCAGGACGCTGTGCACTACAGTCAGAACAACATACCACTATGCCAAATCAGCTGTTTCTTGAAAGACAGGAAGACAAACATAAATGGCTATCATTTAGTGAATTCAGTTCTCACCATAGCTCTCAACCTCTTAGCACAAAACACCTGGACAAAGTCAATAATGGGGAATACAGCCCCTAAACATATTCAGTAAATTCAGTCCTCATCATAGATTTCAACCTCTCAGCACAAAAAAACCTGGACAAAGCCAATAATGGGGGAATACAGCCCCAAAAATAGGGACAAATTTCAAATATTGATCTTATAAACTTAGAAAATTGCTAGAATAAAAGGTTTTGTGTTGCCATGTACTTTCTAAAGGACATGAAGTCTGAAATTCAAATGTCTGTCATTATTTTGTCAATTCAAAATCCAGAACATGACAGATTTTATGAGGAATAGAACAGAACAAAAATATGAGGGAAAAATCTGAATAATCTTCAGAAATGGTGGTGGGTAAGGAATTCAGACTCTTGCTACCTGACCCAAGGTACAGGGTTTGAGCCTGAGTTATTCTCTACCCACCAGGTATATTTAACTGGGGCATTTCACACACACACGCACACACACACACACACACACCTGGGATCGGAATCTGTCTTCATTTGTAATTCCTGCAGCAGCTTCAAAGTCCCAGCCCTGTGTGGTGAAATACAAGTCCTTCCTGAGAGAGCAGGCTCTCCAGTCTGCAGACGTTGCAGTCTGATCCCCTTCCAGTCTATGCAGTTGTAACCACATAGACTTCTGGGTATCTCTGTAGTCTGATGCCTACTTCCTAATCCGGACTGGTTAAACAGCAGTCTGGATTCCTGTAAGCATGTCTGGAGTTCTGGGACTAGCTATCATTTTTTATTTTCTTTTTCTTTTCTTTTTTATTTCATTTTTTTTCTTTTCTTTTTACAGCTGGGGGCTGCAGTCCTGCAGTCCAATAGCACGAGCCACACCCTAGGTCTGGGTCAAGCTCTTGAGTAGGTTATTGATACTTCTTAATAATGTGGTTTCAATTAAAAGAAAAAGGGCTTCTCCTGAAAAAATTCAGGAAATTGAATCTGTAGAAGAATGTAATTGGACAGAAATAGATTTTGCTCCTCAAATTTCTGATTCTGACTCCAAGGAGAGCATAATCTGAATCTTCCTGTTAATAATTCCCTTTCTCTGAGACTACTTGTAAAATGTGTCGCTGTTTTCAGTGGGAGAACACTGAGGTTTCTCAGGCCCTCAGAAAATGCTATGAATTATTGCAACTGTAATTCCCTGGACCTCCTTCCATACCCCAGTGCTGCTAGCATTGGAGGATGTATTTGTCATAACATGTGGTTTCCCTGAAAGTCAGCCTGCTTCACCTAAGAGATCAGATATAATATGCAAAGATTCCCAGTCTTTCAAATTTCTATACGCTCATGCCAGACCTGACCTAGCAGCTATAGTTTTAGTTAATACAGCTGCTGCCAAGCATTTTGTCAATTCTAATCCTTCTTCTTTTGAGAAAGATGGTAAAACAACTACGTTTTTGGAAGAAGTTTATGTTTCTGTACCTCTAGTTTTTAGATTTTTGAATTGGTAGGAAAATATGTTAAAGTTTATTCTAATTGTGAAAGTATGAGGAATGTTTTATCTGCAGTTCCTCCCTGAGAGGAAAAATCTGATTTGTGTAGTTTATTTTTTTCTATTTCCCAAGTCACTACTCATTGTTTAAAGTGCATTTATAACTCTGTAGATAGTACATCCAGGGCTGTTGCACCTGGTACTGTGTCGAAGAGATTTGTCTATGTTTCTTGAATTACACAGGGGATGTAAAATGGGATTTTAAATTCTCCTTTGAATAGTGATTTGTTTTTTGGACCATCTACTATAGAAGTTATCAAAAATGTGATGAGAGTGGTAAGCTGATGTAGGGAATCTTTCAGATTTTTCAGCACTCATTCTCTAAATTTTCCAAGGTATTTTCTGCTCCATCCTCCAGTTGTGGCAAGAAACAAAACAGTCTTGGCAAACTGCTGGTAAGCAAACACTTAAAAAAACAATGGCAGGGAAGTTCCAAAAAGAAAATGAACTCCCTAGAACAGGGGACAATCAAATAAGTCAGAATGGCTATGTATAGAACCTTGCGACCCTACACCCACCTGGCAATAACTTTTTCCTTCCAGAAAGTCTGAATCTCCATTTCTGTCTTTGGCAACAGAGTTTTTCGGGCAAATGGGTTCTGAGACTAATTCAGTAGAGTATGTCTGAAGATTCAGAAGAAATCCCCCAAGATTATTGTGGTGATTCCCTTTTGGCCCAGGCAACAGTGGTTCCCCCTACTTTTGGAATTGGCAGGGACAATTAGTACAAGCTTCATCACAGAGGAATTAGGGGTGTTTGATGCATACCAACTCCAAACAACTTCAACTGGCTTGGATGATGGGGTCTTAAAACAGCAGCAGGTACTAATGGAGTCAAGAAAGCTTGCTGCTAGAAAATCTTACATAAGCAAACAGAAAAGGATTTATGGTTGGTGTCAGCATCATAAGCAACACCCATTCAAGGCTAGTGTTTTTCTGTTTTTGCAATATTTTTGAGATTTACTTTCTTATGGCCTGTCTTACTGCTTTCTGAAGGTTCATTTGTTGACTGTTTTAGGATGTCTGCCCATGGATTTCCCCTCTTTCAAGGTATTTCCATGTCAAAATGCTTTTGAAAGAGGTATTACATAAAAGACCTCAAACAAAACCATGGATTCTCGTTTATTAGAGAAACTAATGCTTGGTCAATTTGAATCAGCTCATCTGCCTGGCTTGAAGTTTTTAAAATGGAAAACAGTTTTATTGGCTGCTCTGACCTGTGCAAGAAGAGTGTCTGAGTTACAAGTTGTTATGGTGGTCAACCACACCTCATTTTCCATAGGGAAAGGGTGTATTTGAAAACTAATCCTTCTTTTATTCCTAAAGTGGTATCCAAGTTTACTTTAAGCTAAGCTATCCATCTCCCTGCTTTTTTCATGAACCTGAAAGGATACTCCATACTTTGGATATCCACAGGCAACTCAAGTACTATATTGACAGAAATAAATCTTTCAGATCTTTGGATGAATTGTTCATTTCTTGTGAAGGCAAGAAGAAGGTACAATCTGTGTCAAAACAGACTATTTCCAAATGGCTGTCTAAGGCTATTACTATAACAAATCTGTTCCAGGCAGGGTCAAAACACACTCTACCAGGGTCTTCATGTTTCTATGGCTTCTTGGAAAGAGTTGGATTCTAGAAGTATTCTAGATGCTGCTACTTGGTCCTCTATACATATTTTTGCAAAGCACAATAAGCTTGATTCCTTCTCTAGGTCCAGGTCAAGCGTTGCTAGGACCATTCTCCAGGGGCTTCTGGATACTTCTCCTTCCTTCTCCCAAATATAGTTGGCTATGGTAAGCTATCCATATAGGTAAGACTACTGCAGCAGTGATCAATATGAAGAAGATAGTACAGTTGTATAAGTTGAACCTACCATAACATTAGGCATTTGAGTGATCACTGCTGCAGTAGCCCTTCCATCCGTCAATGCCCTTTGTCTTTTTATGTGTTTTTTATGCCAGGATGTGGATATTTATTTTTTGTTATTCTTAGCATTGTCTTTTCAGAGCTCAGCCTCCCTCTCTGTGCTGGCAGGAAAGCTCTGAAGAGCTCTGTGCCAAACTTGTCTTTTAGTCAGCTCATCTCAAGCTGCTTGACAGTTTGTATGGAAGGTGCCCTGAAGCTACAAAAGCTGGCCAGCTGTTATATCGTTCGCAGGATATAACACATATAGCTAAGGCTACTGCAGCAGTGATCATTTGAACATCTACTCCTATGGTAAGTTCAGTTTACACAACTGTACTTTCTCATGATTAGCCACATGAAAAAGACCAGCATCATGTGTTATATAATGCAGTCTGTCAAGTTAGTCTTCAGTTTGAGTAAAATGACTTCTTCCTTATGTTTACAGGTGTTTCGTCATCAGACTCTGAGGGTGAGGCACAAACAGAAGACATGCCCCAGTAAGTATTACTTGTATAATGGCTTATGTCACTTTCCTTTTTCATTTTCTGCTTTCAAAATACTAAAAATGTATATCAGTAGCAGAAGTTGCAAACTTGACAAACCGATAAAAGTACAGGCTGGTAACATTTTACAGATTCTGCATTTAGCTTGTTGGGGGATAATTCTTAAAACACACTTTACTGATTAAGCAGCTGGACAACAATTATTTTTATGTGAAGCTGAGCAATTATTCTTTCTCCATGGTCTCAGCAATAGGGACAGTTTGCTAGTTGTTCCTGGAGTAGTACTGAATGAATGAATATCTTTTGATGAAGAACATCGTGTAGTGTTTTCCCGACTGATTGCTCTTGCCTTGCACTAATGCTATAATTCATTTATCGATTTGTCATGCTTAAATTTTTTGTAAACTGCTTGGGGTTAAGCATTTAAACAAGCTTGACTTGACTTTGCAAGACAGTAACACCTATACAAGCACAAACCAGAGCATGCAATACACACAGGTACCTGTTCAGGTTGAAGAGGAGATGTGTAGGGAATTGCTTTCTTTAGACAGTTTAAGTGAAAACATTTGACCTTTTTTACTTCTCCTAAAGCAGATGTGTAAATCTTAGAATGTGACTTGGTGATGATACTGACTGGAGAACTGAATCTCATCATATTTGTTCACCAATGAGCTACATATAAAATTAGTAGAACAAGAACAAATGCCCATTTACACTGACTGACCTTCCCTTGATGTTGCTGCAACATGTTATAAATGTAACATTTAATCCTGCATGGCCTAGTCTCCTTCACTCTGCCTTCTTTCTAGTGGCATAATTTCTTTTAGACAATATATCTCCTTTTGAAACAAAGTTGAAGTCATACCTTACTCAATAATATAAATGCACCTGCTTCAGGGATGTTGGCTAACTGATACTAAGTTATTTGCCTATTTACACACCTAACCTGCTTCATTTTATTCTTACAGATTTGACTTAATTGAATATGTATTTGTTAAAACTGAATAAAATGACCACTTATTTGTTGAGCACCATATATGATCATCATATACATGACTTATCTGCATGTATTTGTCAGTGTACTGAGCTGAACTTTGCTGTACAATTGTTATACATTATCTGTGTTACTGTGAATCCCCCTACCTTACTAATGCCTGCTAACCTTAATGCTGCCCCAACTGTAAACCTGCACCTTACTTTAGAAAAAACCTTTATGTAACACTAGCACTATTCAGACAAATTATGTCTGAATGTGTGGTGGGATTTTGGTGATCAGACTGGAAAAGGAAACTGTTTCCTTTTGCAATATATTGTTTGATTTTTTTTTTTTTTGGTGTGCTGATATTTGAAATTCCAGCATCAATGACCTAAGTGTTGATGCTTGTACATTTTGATTAATCAACACATGGTCATATACATATATAAAATGAGGGCACTTCAAAAGTAAAAAAAAAATGGAAATGCAAAAGATTGATCTCCCAAGATCGAAAATCAAAATACCTAAAAAAAAAAACAGGAAAGAAAAGCTACTTTTTTTGCAGGGTGGCAAGCCCACCTACACTCTGCTGCTACTTGCATATACCAACCTGAGACTGTAGAGCAAGTGGGTAAAGGGCAAATTCCTACTCTCCACTGTATTTGACCTCTGTTAGGTAAGAATTCATGCAAAGGCAAAGAGACAGAATATCTGGCTGTACAAATGTAATGTTTGTCTTTTCAGCTTTTGCCGGTTAGGGGTCGCCACAACGGAACTCCGGTCCGCTAATGATTGGCAGTCAATTTTTATGGTGCCGAGTTGCCAGCCCGATGCCCATCCTTTAACCAAGGTACGCCCATTCACACATGTCTTTCGGAGGCCACTCGACCACGGGGAGGACATGCAGACTCCACACAGAAGGCACTCCAGCTGAGAATCGAACAGGAGAACCTCTTGCTGTGAGGCAACAATGCTAAAGCTGTACCACCGTGGCTGGGTGGCTGTACAAATGTAATATTTATTAAAAATCGCAGCTCATGAGAGGGCCAAGAATTTTCTAACAAGATCCCACAGAAAACACAAAACAATCCCTTTAATACCTTAAAAGACATTAGGTATAATATGAGGCAGAAACCAGATTCTTACAACTAATCATGCTGTTCATGTGAAAAGTACATGCATGTGAACATATCATTGTTCTTTTACTAAATAAGAAAAGCTGAATCTGGTCACATCTTGAACTCTGTTTTGCATCTTACAGTCATACTTGGTGAACTTTTGTGCTTGAAAAAAACTTCATTAGGATAAGTTATGGTATAGTTCCCCTCTGACATTTTTATGCAGTTTTCTTAGTACTGTCTAGAACTAGTTCATATAGATATGTCCTCCCTTAATTTAGTAACTCAGCTACATAATTTACCCAAGACAGAGAGGAAACATCAAGACACCTGTATTCTACCAGTCATTAATAAATTGGTCACCTTCAGAAAGCAATAAACCAGGTTTCACTTCTCACGGGGTCTTCTTCAGTGCTGATTAAAATTACAAAACAGCCAGTATATAACTGCAAAAGAGAAGGAATTTCATCATATTCTGTTACCTAATCAACATCCACACAACAAAAATAGGAATAATGTCAAAAAATGGAAGTAGGTTATTACATCACACTGCAGTTGGTAAGTTCAGTTGCAAGTCCTGATTCAAAATTTTTTAAAACCAAGAAGATCTCATAGTGTTATCTGATATAACGTTTGAATGAGTAGCTGATACAACTTACATAAACACAACAAATATCTAAATAAAGGTAAATACCAAATATTGTCAGCCTTGTGGCATTATATTTTTCTACCATTTCATTAAGTCCCAAAGGATTTATTTCACCCAAGATTAATATAATCCAAAAATCTCTCTGGTTTGTCATGCCAGTGTTGTTTATCAAGGATATTGGTGCTGGAACTAATCATCATATCAATAGCAATAAAAGAAAAGGTGGTCTTATTTTGTTGTACTTTTTTTTACTGGAATACTTTGTTCTTTGTTGCAACATAAATTGTTCAAATGAAGAGATACTTTTTTGTATATCTATCAGAGATTTTCTCTACATAAATGGCACCACATCTATAAAAATCAGGCAGCAACTGAATATGCCAAAAAGCAAAAGAAACATCAGATGAGAAGGCAAGAAATGTGAAAAATGTATAAATATAGTTGCAAGTACCCAAAACTCCTGGAAAAACTCATTTTGATCAGGACCAAATGCAGAAATGGTTGAGGGGAGGTGAAGTTAAACCAAAAGATGAAAGGTTAATACTGGTGGCCCAAGACAGTGGACTATTTACACACTGGTTTATAAAGTTTGTTGAACATGTGGGAGAAACAGACCAATGCATGTTTCGTAAAACAGAATTGGAAATAGTTGCACATCTTTTTGCTGGGTGTGATCCACTAATGACAGAAGGACTGTATACTGAAAAGTATAATAATGTGGCAAGACTGTTGCACTGGAGATTGCGCAAACATTATAATACTGAAGTAGCTGAGAAGCATTGGAAATATGAGCCATAAAGCATTAAAGAAGACAATGAAATGTATGTCACATGGAATCACCCATTATCAACAGTTCAAAAAATAGATGAGAGCAAACCAGATATAGTAGTCCACGAAAAGAAGACAAAAGTAGCATTGATCACTGAAATTGCTACACCAGCGACTACAGTGTCTTATGTACTGAGAGATAGAAGGTCATAAAATACCAGGGTTTACAAGCAGAAATGAGGGCAATGTGGAAAAAGAATACCCAGACAGTTCGAACAGTAGTGGGAGCAATGGATCTTATAAAAAAGAATTTAAAGTTGTATTTAGATGCGTTACCGATACATGTCACTGCACAGGAACTGCAGAAGGAGTCAATTCTGGGCACATTGTAGGTGCTGCAAAGAGCACCTCTGATTAATATCAAAGACTGAAACAACACTATTTTCATGAACTTTAATCATACTTTGACTTAGGTATCAGAAACCCAAAAGACATGGGAGAAATTAAACCATGATAAACTACAAGGTTAACTACACATTCTGTACTTCAAGTTATTGACTCTTTGAATCTCAAAAAAAAAAAAAAAAAAACATTCTGAGTATTGTGGTTCATGTGTTCATAGATAAACATTAAGCTATCAGTCTGCAGGCTTGCAAGCCTAACTGATAAACAGAAGTCAGAATCAAACCATATACCTACTATCTTTGAAATTAAGACTTTAACCATTATGCCACCCCCTCCCCTTACATCTACTCCCTGTCAGGGAATGGAGCCCCTGTTTCCCACATGACAGATGAGGATATTTATTACTATAATAAGAAGGAAGTGAGAACTTCTGTGTTGTAAATATAATAACAAAGCACACATTACCTACAGGGGAAACAACCCTAAGGTTGGATCCTATGGTACTCTGTGTCATCATAGAAATATTTGAATATTTGTAACCTGACAAATATTGGCCAGTGTTCGTACCACTTTCTGTTGGAGACCCTACATGGATTCACTGCAACAGCTCTGAAAAAGTCTATCAGTTATTAATTTTTTTGAAAAGGGTTTTCTATATTAAGGATGTCATTTGCTTCTGGTTTATGATCATCTATAGTTTATTCACTTTTGAATATTTAAATGAAAGTAACCAAGCTAATAGACAATTCTCTAATTACATTCTTGGAGTCATAATAGATAACCACTTAAAATTCAACATTCAAATATAAGTTATCAAGAAAATTAGCAGAAAAATCGAACTCCTATATCATAGCAGACACTTTTTTTTTATCTAGCAATGCCAAAAACAATAGCCTCTGCATATCTCCTACCTTCAGTACTATACACTGCCCCAGCTACACTAACCTTCAGTAATCTCTATTAAAAATTGGACAAAGCTTTAACAAAATAGCTAATTTCACCACTAACTAGTCCGCACAATCTCACCACTGCCTGGCCTTAAACAGTTAGGCTGGACAGAACTTCCACACTATCTGTCCATCACCCATTTAGCAACTATTCAGAAAATAATCTAAGACCACAAAATTGTCTTTTACTGCAAGCCTTAGTGGAACCTTCTACCCATGCATGATCTTTATGCTCCATGGATGAGTCCCTATAAGCTATAGCTAAAACCCACAACTCTGTTTGTCTCTGTACTCAAATTATGTTTCCAAAATCTGGAATTGTATCCTTACCAATATCAGACAAAAATCTAAAATATCTAAGTGAAAAATTTGTTAAAGCAACATTTTAAAATCACTTGTCTCTGCTCTTGTGCCGCCTTAGGCTAGACTACCTCAGCTCTTACATTCCTACATTACTCCTATATACCTCAAAAAAGCAATTTCTTAATATAACTATCCTGCGGTCTTCTGCCCTTTTGCCCTTATTGCCTCTACTCATCCCCTGACAATTGCTTCTCTCAAGCAAAATTGCTCTAAGATTTCAGAAGTGGTTGTAGACGATCCAATTTTTGTGCAAAAGAAAGGAAAAAGTTTCAAAAATTATTTTCAAGCATAGTTAACACCCCCTTCTATCCAGTGTGTAAAACAAGGAATGTTTAAATGTTTTAACTGAATCTTTGCAATTATTTATTTACCGATGCCAATGAAATTTGTATTAACAATTATAACACTTCAATTAAGGATTGTTACATGTGTAAATCTAAATATGTTGTGTATTTGGTGGTCTGCTTGCCCTGTAAATCTTTTTTATGTGGGGCACAACACTAGGGAACTGTATAATAGAATGGACGAGCATAGACATGCAGTGTTGGTAAGGGATGAAAAAAATGCACAGGGCAAGCATTATAAATTTTAGTAACTGTAAAGCAGATTTCAAGTTTTTAGCTCTGGATGATGTGAAAGGGTACGATAGAATGTTTAATGCTGAAGATGAACTTGGATGGTATGAATATTTGTGGTAACTGAAGCTAAATGCATGTTTTCCACCAGGTTTGAACAACTGTGAGGATTTTGTTGCCTTTCTGAGAAGGAGGAGATTAAAGCATTAATTACGTCATTAATTGTTTTATGTCATGTGATTTTCTCTCTTTAAGTGAAGGTTTGTATTGCATTGTTCAGTCTGATGAAGTCTTGGATTGAGAGATGAAAGTGCTTACTGTTTAATGTGTATGTGTACTAAACTTGTTTGGTTTTATTTTATTTTACGGCTTTTTCTTAGTTTATAGTTACAAATTACTATTGACACCATTTCACTAGAATGACATTTTTTATGCTACTACTTACAGAACTGCTACTTCCCTAAAATTCTACTAACTCTACTTTTACATTTCCTCTGTGATGTTATCAACTCCCCATTCTAATAGGAATGTTAGTATAAGTATGGTAATATGCAATACCGTTAGCTTTTTAAATTGTTATGCATACTCATATGCAATTATATACTTATTGTGTATTGTATTGTATATATGTACCATATGAAATGTAAATCAGTGAGGAGCTTTTCTCCCCAGGACTAGAATGAAAACGAGTTGTATTGCTTAGCTGGAGTATCCCATTCAAAAAAAAAATAGAAAGATAGGTAGATAGATAGACTGATAGATAAATATCCTATTATAAAGGTTTTCTTTAATATAACCCCCATTTCTGAGACCACAAATAAAAACTAGAATACTGGATCACAACAGTAGCAAAAAAGTATAATTTTAAAGCAGACTTGAATGCTTCCTTAAGAGCGGTTACACCTGCACAGGCAAAAGAACTTTAAACAATATGTGTTGAAGTTGACTTGGTGATTACAAAGCCCCATTTGTGGGCTAGTAAAGAAAAACATGCAATCTTTGATAAGAAAACTCATATTATAGTTGAAACATAAAAGACTAAGAGTGATAAACTGGAATAGTTAGTTTTGCCCTTTAAAATTACATATACTGGATACCTAGTACTATACACTATGTAATACACCCAATTATTATCAAGTAGGTAACAGCCTAGTTATAACACACGTTCATATTTACATCACTCATTGCATAACATTCACATCCTTCAGCTTACCCTTTAACCAAGACACATCATGGATATAAACTTAGTAACAAAAGTATGGTCATGCAGATTTAAGCTACTAACTCCATCATTCAGGCAGTCAGAGATGAAATAAACACATGCACCTAAGTAATGGCATGATATACATGGCTGTTGAACCACATGGTAACTGAAAGAGGCAAAATTAGGCATTTTTAGGGTCAGGGAGAATAAATTCCAGAGTGCTTCCTATTGTAATCACGAGATTCAGAATTATGATTATATAAAAAAAATAAAAAATAAAAAAAACAGTTGAATTAAAAAAGAAGCAACTGATGTTCGTTGATCATCTTTAAAGCTGTTTTTGCAAGCCTCTACACCCCTGCTAGTTCTGTATTTTAACTGTGAGATCAACATAGCTCTGAGTAAATGGAATTGCATTGACACAGCAAATATATGTCCCCAGTGTTCATATGGATACTGGCTGCAGTAGCCTTAACTATATGGGTTACATCCTGCTAAGGATATAACAGCTGGCCAGCTTCCGGAGCTTCACAGCACCTTCCATATGCCCAAACCATTAATTCACTTAAACTGAGCTAACTAAAATGTCATGTTTGGGTGCCAAGACCTTCAGAGCTTTCCTGCTGCTTGGGAGTACTTAAGAATGATCCTCTTGTGGGCTTTCAATGATCAACAGTTAGCTAACACTATCCCAGTGGTGGGTAGATAAGTTCTCTTCAGGGAAAAAAACTTTCACTTTACTTTTTCAGACATAAATTGTACTTTTATGTGAAATATTAATTGTGAAACTAGGAAAAGGTGTTTTAAATGACTGTTACGTGATTTCTAATTACTTTTAAACTGGAGTGTCACTTTATTGCTTTTGTGGTAAAAAGTTGTTAAAACTAATTTTAAACAACATTTTTTTTCTGAAATAAAAGTGTTATTTTAATATTAAGGGCATAGGTAAGTGTTTAGAGTGCTTTTTCTTGCATTTTCTTTTTTTTTTTTTGGGGGGGGGTTACTTTTTTACTACTACTTGTTTTACTAACCACTGCTTCTGGGCTTCCTTGGGAATCCAACATCTTTTTCAGCTTAATCATGAAAAACACCTTCATGTTCTTTGCTTCTCCCTTTTCCTTCCTTCCATCAACATAAAGAAGAAAATTACCAAACAGACTTTATCACCACACTAGGCTGCTAAAGTGTCTCAGCTATAGATGGGTGACTTTGTTGTGGCAAAAACTGGTTCCTTACACCATTCATCTTTTTTCCTAACTCTCACTGGTGTAGTTCCTACAGCCTCTACAGACTGGGGGTTAGACATGTCCTCTGCAGCTGTTGGTGAGACTCTACTTTCAGTCCTGGGAGAGCGGGAGGAGAATGTCACTCTGCCAGACCAGAAAGGCTCTGCTTATTACGAGGCAAAAAAGTTCCTCTTTCTTCTAAAATCCACATAAAAAAGAAACAAAAACTTAGATCTATGTGTTCTCCTGACTCAGTTACTCTGGACAGGACTTATTTATTGGGCATTGCTCAAGGTTTAGTTCAAGCTCGTGACCTTTCCAGTATGACTATTTTACATAATAGAAAAAAGATTCTTAATTTTCTGAAGAGATTCAAGATGTTGAACCTCAAAATAATTGAGAAGGGGCAGATTCTGTTTTGTCTCCATGGGTTTCTGATTCATGTTCTGAGGAGAGTGTGGCTTTAGCCAGTCCCTTTGAAAGATTCTCTTTCTGTGAAACTATTTCTAGAATGACTCGGTTGTTTCCTTGGGAAAACAATATTTTTAAGTTCCTAAAAACCTAAAAAGTATTATGATTTATTACAGCTAGAATTTTGAGAATCTACCCCAATTCCTCCTGTTCTTTCAGATTTTGAGAGTTTTTTATCACAGTCTTTAACTTGCCTGACAGCCAAACTGCTGCCCCCAAGAAACCAAATATGTTATATAAAGTGAAGACCTTAAGTGCTCTTGTACTCCTTGTAAACAGGTCTGGATGACAGATGCCTTCTCAGTCCCATGATGGGAATGTTCCTCTAAGCTTTTCTTCCCTTTCCACTGATATCCAGGGTTCTTCTAAAGGTCCAGGAGGACTCCCTAAAGCTTGCGGTGGAGACCCCCTTTTGGCCCCGCCAACATTGTTTCCTCCTCCTTTTGAAACTGGCCAAGGGCAATTAATACAGGTGTTCCACAGAGTGGATTTAATCATACAAGACAGGGTTTTGTTTCACACACCCCAAATTGAAAACTCTTTGAATGACTGCTTGGTTGATAGAATTTTGATATCTTTTAGTTACCTTTTTTACTGAGAATGTACAACATGTATTGAAGGAGACTAAAAACCTGTTACTAGGAAATCATATATGTGCAAGGACAAGAGATTTTCTAGTTGGTGTCATTCCAGTAACCAGTACCCTTTTAAGGTCTGGCTGCCTCTGGTTCTTGATAATTGTGAGTTACTTTCCTTTGGCCTTTCTACTCCTCTATCAAGGTTCATTTGTTGGAAAGTTTGACTTGTCTGCCCTTGGATCCTCCCCTTTCTATTTGTACTCAAGTCAAGTAGTTATTGAAAGGGGTTTTACAGATCCATGCACATAGAAAATAAGTGATTCCTCCTTGATATCTTTGCTTTGTACTTGAAAAGCTTAGACTTTTTCCATTTGAACCACCCATAGGACTGATTTGGAGTATCTGAGTTGTAAGCTCATGTGGCGTATCAACTACTTCATTTTCCATAAGGACAGGGTATTTTTGAGCACTAATCCTTGTTTTATGCCTAAAGTGGTTTCATAGTTTACCTTAAGCCATCTTGTTAATCTCCCTGTATTTTATTCTGACCCCCCCTAAACAAGGGTGAAAAAAATCATATCCTGGATGCCCACAAGCTACTCAGATACTACCTAGATGAATCTTGACACTTCAGGAAACTGATCAGCTATTTGTCCCGTGTGAAGTTAAGAGGAAAGGGCAACCAGTGTCAGGAAAGACTATTTCTAGATGATTGTCTCATGCTATTTATTTTTGATATTCTCATCATAACAAGCCACTTCCAGACAGGGTTAGGACCCATTCCACTAGGGTTTTGGCTTCTTTGGTGGCTTGTTGGAAAGCAGTGGATTCTAGAAGCATTCTAGAGGCAGCAACTTGGTCCTCTGTATACACTTTCAAAAGCAGTGCAAATTGTATTCCTTTTCCAGGTCCAGAACAGGCATTCTTCAAGGGTTCCTGTATCCTGTATCTTCCTCCTCCTCTTCCATGCTGTGGTAATCTACATGTATAGTTTAAGGTTACTGCAATAATTATCTAATGATTAACATAGTACAGTTTTCCTGACCCAGAGACTCCCCATTCTCAGGAATAGACTGCCCATACATGTCAAGCAGAGCACCTCCTTGGCACTCTTCAAAAGGAACCTTGACGATTGGATGGGAGATAGGAAATTCACCCTGGAGATCACGTCAGTCACCCTGCTAGGCACGGGTCCAGGGAAGTAAATATTGTGGGAAGAAATATCCAGGGAACTGTTATGGCTAGGCTTGCATTGGCCCTAGGGCCAATAGCCTAGTACCAACCTATGAACCTAAGTAAACTTGCGATGACAGTAGATGTGCACATAGATTACTGTTGCAGTAGCTGCTCCCTCCCATAAAAGACTGGACCTTTTCATATATGTATATATATATATATATATATATATATATATATATATTCACACACACACACACACACACACACACACACACACATATATATATATATATATATATATATATATATATATATATATTTTTTTTTTTTACTAGCATATCCCTTAATTTCAGGGCTCTAGCCTCCCATTCTCTGGTGAGGGGTTTGATGCCCATATCTCTGTTTTTCTGTGGGCCTCTTTCAAGCATAACAGTGGTTAGAATGCTTGGAAAATGCCCTGAGGCTTTGAATACCTGCCAGCTGGTCATTTCCCTGGAGGGCTATAACCAGGGTCCCTATTAGTTGATCAGGTTTTCAGAAACTTGAACTCCATATGATCAAGTTAGAGTCTGTAAAAGACAGAGGAGAGAAAGAAAGCGAAAGAGAAGAGAGGAGAGGAGTGGAGGTCTTTGATTTTCTTACTGAGGAAAAATGAATTTGTCTTTGAGCTGGATCATGGGTTTGGATAAAGAAGTGCCAGTGAGCATTATACTCTTATTATGGCACAGTAAAAGAGGAGTAAAGAAGGGATGATAACATTGTTGTACTTAGAAGTATTACTTCTGCTAATTAGCTGGGCTAGGGAGAAGGTCCTTCTAATGAGAGTAGCTATATAGTAGTTAGTGGAGAGTTCATTATCTATAAAAACTGTCTCTGTTTTTGAGGAGGGTGGCATGATACTGGGATTTTTTTTTTAGTGTTTAGCTTTATATCATGGTCCTTTCACCATAGATTTGTATGTGTTATACCATGTCAAAGGATCTGAAAGTCTTATGGGGAATGTACAATAGCTCCAAGTTTGCAGTATTCTACAAACTTGGTCAATAATGGTCCACTGACATCATTTTTGACATCATAGAAGTAAACATCAAATAGAAGCAGCCCCAGCAACAAGCCCTGGGAGGACCCCCCCCCCCCCCAGTAATGAGCCTGTTAGCAGAGAACGTTTCCAACAACAATATTTGATTCTGTCTTTCAGACAGTTTTCTATCCATTGTGTTACATAATGCTTTACATTTAGTTTGACTAATTTGTTGATAATGTGTGAGTGTGGAATGATATTGAAAGCCTTGGCCAGGTCAAGGCAGGAGATGTGTTATGATGTGCCCAAATCTAATGCATCTGTGAACTTTTCAAATAAGCCAACTAGGTTCAATAGACAGGAACTTCCTTTCATTAACTCTCACTGACTGGAGTTGATGGATTGTAAGCCACAAGTATGTTTGTTTATGAGGTCCATAATGATTCATTCCATTACCTTGCAGATGTAGCCAGTAAGGTACATTGGTCTGTAAATGCCAGGATGAGTAGTGGGATGACCCTTTTGGAGGGTGACAACTATGGCTGCTCTCCACATTTCCAGCACAAAGCCACTTGAGAGGCTTTTGTTGAACAGATTTAGGAGTGGTCAGTGAGACAGTATTTCATATTTGTGAGGAAGCGGGTTGGTACATTATCAGAACTCAAAGAGCTAGTGTCTTTTGTTTTAGAAAGTGTCTTTAGAACTTATGCTGGGGTGATCTATGGGAGGGTTGTAGACATGTTGTCTTGTGAGGGGAATTTGGGTTGGTACATGAAAGAAAGCGATGCTTGAGCTAAATTTATTTGTATACTGGCTATATCCTTAGGGTTGAATGGATCACATTGGCATGCATCAATTCATTACAATGCTGTGTATTGTTCCTAAGCTAACATAGATGAAAAAAGGTCCTATGATTGCCACTGACAGTAGTGGTGATTTTCAACTTGTATTTAGATTTGATAGCATTGTTACCTCACAGCAAGAGGTTCTCCTGTTCGATTCTCGGCTGGAGTACCTTCTGTGTGGAGTCTGCATGTCCTCCCTGTGGTCAACTGGCCTCCGAAAGACATGCATGAATGGGCGTGCCTTCGATGAAGGATGGGCATTGGGCTGGCAACTCGGCACCATAAAAATCGACTGCCAATCATTAGTGGACCAGAGTTCCGCTGTGGTGACCCCTAACTGGGAAAAGCCGAAAAGACAAACAAAGAAACAAACATTTAGATTTGACAGATTTCATTTTGCATCTTATTTCCTTCTTTAAACTCTTGTATTTTCGGTTTATTCCTCAATGTGAGGAGCTTTTTCCTTTTGTTGCATATCATATTTATATTCTGGTTTCTCCACAGGTAACATAGGAATGATGATTTTTGTTCCTTTTTGTTGCAGATCCTGGTTATATTTGGGTTTTACCAGAGGGAACATAAGGATAAGGGAATACAGGAACAATAGTAGGCAAGTGATCACAAAGGCAGTGACAAGCTTTGTCATATACAATTTTATTTCTGCACACTTAAATGGGTTTGTTCCTAAACTTGTCATTGTATTTGTGTTAGAGGGAGAATGATGGTGAAGTATAAATACAAAATATCTTCTAAAACAGCAGTGTTGGTTAATGGGTCCTCAAGGAGGGCTCCTTAAACATTCCAGATTGCCTTGCTAGCTGCAGCAAGTTTGTGTTTAAGAAATGTATAAAGACAGAGGGGATTGTTGGCAGTTTATTGTGGAACCTCATGATGAATACTGCTAAACAGTGGTCAGATATGATCAGTGATCAGTAGCTGTAGGTTTATTCCATAACAGAGCTTTATTAGCAATAACCAAGTCCAATACATTTGAGCCCCTGGTAGGGAAATGTACTGTCTGGTCTAGTGTTTGAACAAATGAAATCTAGGATGCATGGCTTTATGTGTAGTATTGTCGATTTTTCCAAATTGTGCATGTTAGTTGATGCCCCCAAGAACGATCATATTAGGCTTGATGATAAGGAACTGTAGTTTGTTAAGGAATTGTTTGCCAGTGTCGTAGAAGGAGTTCTGTAGATGGCTAGGATATTATAAGATATCTTTTTGATAGTTATTTGGATGCAGTGGAATTAAAGGCCATTATCTTCCTGTATAAGTCTTGATGTAATGGAATTAGAGGAATTTAGACACACTCCCATTGGTAACAGAAGCACCCTCAGTTGGGGGTCTTAGCGAATGATAGGCCTTAAAGCCCGGTAGGGAGGGTGTGCTGCCATTGCACTAGAACCATGTTTCAGTGATGACACAGATGTTAATAATTTCTAGGGAAAACCTTCTAAGGATGTCAGTTTTTTACTGAGGCATCCAGTACTATCCTAATTTTCTTTGCCTGTGTCGGTAGATAGGACTGGAATTGCTTAAACAAGGCACAATGGGGAAGGGACGATTTTGGCAAATATACAAAAATCCTGGGAAGAGAGGGACAGGTCATCCCTGGTGAAACAGGTAGGACTGTTAACCTTCCTCCAGGCTGACACATGTTGGACCCCCTCCCCCCCTTTCTCAGTGAAGGCAGATTGCAACTCAAGACCATTTGCATTCAGCCTCAGACACATATTTGGAGAGCTCTGTGTCTCTCTTCATATAATCCAAGGATTTGTACAACACTATGCCAGATGTGCACTTAGGGTATAGGGGCTTGAGTGGCCTAGTAAACTGCCAGATCATGGAACCTGAGAGGCAGCTAACTGTTATACTTCATTTGCACAACCCAGTGAGTGGTACAACTGTGTATTTTATTATGGAGCCATCTTTGACTAGTACGTTTCCATGTGTAGTGGTTCATCCTTAAGGCATTGGGTATGCCAGATAGATAATCCCTGTTTTAGATATTTATGCTGGATGGTGCTATAAGTGCAGTTGGTAGAGTGTCTATATTGCTGGGGAATTTGTGTGACTGACCTATGCCTTGGTAGACTTTGAGGGAGCTATTGCTTGAGTAACTCATCATAAGAATGCTTGTCTTGGTGAGTGCCATGCTGGTGTGAGGTGAATGCATGCACTGATGCCATATTTTGATGAGAGGCTAGCCTTCAGTTTAGTAAGTATCTGTACCTCTTGCATGCATTTTCAGTATGTTAGAAGGAAGTGGGTGTCATTGAGAATGAAACACTTTTTTGCATTGCCTCATGGTGAGTGGTAGGAACAGACTGGCAGCTGATGGAGTAAGAGCAGATTGCAGTCTTATGGTTTACAGAATCTGGTATACAGTAGAAAGCTGGTATATATTAGCCAAGCTAGAGAGTTCAATCTTTTCTTGTCTTTAGTAGCCTGACAAATATACTAATAAGTTAGGATTTATATGAGTTTAACCTGACCAAAAAAGATTACAGACCTAATGTCCCTGACCTATAAAGAGAGACTCTGTCCCTGTATTCAGTGTCTTATAGACTTTTGAGGGGGAGTTACCACTCGATTAGAGCCCAGATTGTTCTGCCCCCCCCTTTCTTCTCAAATCCAATATCTCCAGCAATACTTGAACCACAGACCTAAATCTTCACCAGAATATAAATAAAATACAGTGGAAGAATAGGTTTATTACAAAGCACCTTCTAAATCTCTGGAATGTATTTTCTATGCATGTTAAACAGTGCGACTCACTGTCTTCCTTGAAATATAATCTAGTTGGCTGGATGGGTTTGCACAAATGTATTGCAGGACTGACTAGAATGGCCCTACTGGAGAAAGGAGGTGTGGCCTGAGGGAGGGTACTAGCAAGGCATGTATAGTCACATGACTCAGTAGCCTTGGAATATCTATGAATCTATGAATCAATCAGTTGGCAGTAGTTGCACTGCTGCACAGTGCAGAGTATCCCAGCTAAATGTGTCTCAGTGGCATACAAAATGAAACAATAAAAAAAGCTAACAGCCAATCAGAAAGCAATGTGTTTCAATGCCTGGCATTACTAGACACCAGAACACAAGCAAGATAAACAAGGTCAAAGTGTTCCAAGTTAACAGAAAACACTGGTACACTAAATAGTGTCGCAATTCAGCAAATTTAGAACTAGAGGGTAAATGATTTAGGATGATTCACTTCCCTTATCTGGTACTGTCTACTAAACACAGGAATGAGTATATTCATTTTATTTTCTCACCATTATGATACTATGACAAGGACTCATTTGTAAAGGTACCATCTGTCAGTAACACAAAAAATAGGGGCGTAGATTTAAATCATATGGTTGCTAATTGATATTATGATATTGCTGACTTTGGTAAGAGAAAGTAATGAGAACAACTTCACAGGGCAGTAACATTAAGGTTATGCATGGCTGGTCATGAAAACATTTGGTTGTGGGAGTAGACTAGTGACCAGGGAAAACCTATTGTATATGAGAACAGTTATAAATAGCATCATTATCCAAGTAGCTATCCCTGTCACAAGAGTGCAGTTAGTTATCTATGCAATCATTTTTGAGATGAAATTTGGAAAGAATCTGTGTTAGAATTGCAGTACTAAAGCACTTGGATGAATATGTCAATATCAGACATAAACCTGTGAGACATTAAACGTGGGGCTAATGTTGTGTACAGTAATAAGAATAAATTATGAATGTGCAGCCACTATGTGCATGCGCCAAAATTGTGGTATGGAAGGATGGATGTGAAAGGTAGGACAAAGCCGTATAAGACCAAGAAGCAAATCCATCCCTAAATCTTTCTGTATATCTAATTTTACAAGTCACTGATGTCACAAGAATGACGTTCTTGGAATGGGGATGCTTTGAACTATGATTTTTTTAACTTTGATTGTGGCAAAATGTTACTGGGTTTGAAGTTAACTTATTTTGAAAAATTGTTATGAGATAGTCATCTTTTTTACCATTTTGGTTCTTGTAGAACTGTAAGATGCTTCAAATTCACTCATTACAGCATTGCTCATTTTTAGAATCAGATCCCAGTTCATGCATGTATGTCCGGCTCTATGAATACATTTCAGATGCCACTAGAAACTTGTGTTGGCCATTTAGTATACTCTGTAAATGTGGAGTCTATGTTCCAACCTGGTATCTGGCCTGAACATAAGTATACCTTGAACTATGAACTATGAAATATGACAGCAAAGTAGAGCATCTGGAATTTGACATATCACCATGCATCGCTAACTCATAATCAGTTATTGATAGGAAAGTACTCTTTGTTACCATCACCATTGCTTTGTTCCACAAGTAATGCTTGTGGAAAAGAAACTCCATACTACTACTACTTCTTTTGGCTGTTTTCCCGGTTAGGGATCATCTGTCCGCTCATGATTGTCAGTGGAGTTTTACATTGTCGAGTTGCCAGCTTGGCATCCAACCTTCCACAAAAGGCACACAATCATGCACGCACTCATGCCTAGGGTAAATTTAGAGTATCCAATCCACTTACAGCATGTACTCTAAAAATAACTATTCCATTACATGTAGGTGACTATCCATACTTAGCAGTATTTATATAAACACGTTAACATTTTCAAGTAGAACAAAGTATCAAACTACGGAGGTGATTGGGGTTTTCTGTTTGGACTGTGTACACAATGAAAGCAAGACTTCATTTCAGTGGCACTGGAGACATTTATTATATTCCTACTACTTTTCTATTAACTGAACTTGGCTAAGATCCAGTATGTCAGAAAATGCAGTATAGAACAGCATGTATAGGCTATGATAAAACTAAATTTTGTACAAAAAATAATGAAGAATATGTAAAGATATTATTGGAAAAGCAACCCCCCCCCCAAGAAAATGGTTTACAATGATTTACTTGAAGTGGACTCTGTCAAATTCACTTTGCACGAAACCCAAAACTCAAATGTTAGCAATGTCAAACTTCGATATTGCCAAAGTATAAATCTCAGCCCTATCTCGACCCATGTTAACGCTTGTTCCTAGGTCAAATTTGATATGTATTTTGGCAATATTGGAATTCGCAATGTGAGTTTTCGCAGACGTGAGTCGATGATGCGACCATTCGACCCAATCCACTTCAAGTAAATGATAGTAAACACAAGAAAATAATAATAGTAAGAAATGAAATTAAATGACCTGAAAATAAAGCCAGTAGGCTTGTTGTACATTGTTACATCTACATTTAGTCTAAAAACACTGATGCCAGGTTGTCTGACTAATTCTCACCTTCTTCCCTCTCTGCTGTATTCTGCATATCCTATTTTAGGTATTCTTCCATCCCTCTACCAGAAGAGCTGGCTTACAATAGTGCAGCACATGTTTACCTACAGCCACCATGGCTTTACACATCATTGTTTATCTTTGAAAAATCTGCACTGGCTAGAAAATGACCATCAAATATCTCTCATTAAACTAAAATTTGCTCATAAACTTCACTTATTTTCTGATTATCCCTCTGTTTCCAATGTTATTTTTTGGAGGACTGTTTGAAGTAGGGAAAAAATTCTTAATTTGCATTAGGGATGCCAATATAATTGTGGTACTTAAATCTTGACATTCTCTTTTTGCAATTGGCTCTAAATTGTACTTGATTTCCTCTTTGCTTGAGCTGCATTTTGTCATGACTATCATTTTTCCTCAGTCTCAGTCACCATACTTATTATCGCTGCTGCAGCTAGCCTGAGTTATTAAATGGCTGCACACTTACTCCTGAAATTTTCCCTCTCACAGAGCTTGATCATAGTAAAATGGGGCCCTGGGCAGGGTAATGGATCAGCCCCCCCCCCACACACACACACAGCAGCAGCCCCCACCCCAGCCACACACACACACACACACACACACACACACACACACACACACACACACACACACAATAGCCATTCCAGTGTCCCATCACTTGGCTATTTCTCCCCAGTTACCATAAACACTGTTCAAAACTGTCAGTGTGCATACTATTTTCTTACTTACTTCTATAATAATTATAGATATTTGGATTTAATTTAAAACTTTCCCTTCAATGTTTATAGCACAAACACTGATAGTCATTGCTAAACAAAACAATGCAGTATGAAAATGAACTTCACAAAAACATAAACGTGTCTGCCCTTGAAACTCACATTTATCAAAATGGCATTGAAATCCACAGTCAAAGAAAAGGCTTCTGGCCAGTGGCAGATTGTTTACTTTTGGGCTGTTTTCAAACCATAAGCCCCTTGCACACAGTTTTAGAACCATGCATAGATGTAAGTGTTCTTTGCTTCACCTTCCTGATTGTATTAAATTATATTCCCTGTATAATACAGCACCACTTGCTGGAGTGTGTTTTAAATTTGTAGTTTTGAACAATTTTCCAGTAAGCAATGAAACAAAATGTATTAACCAATAATGACAAAACTACCCATTTCAGAACATTTCAGCCATAAAAGGCCACTCAAATGTCTGTCATTGCAATCTACCAATATCAGCCAATATGCACAATCTTTGCGGATGTAAAAGTCATCTGAATAATTCCACATTATAGAGATTTGTAACTAATAAATAGGTTACTGATGGCAAATATCTTTATATTTCTGTGTTTTATGTACAAATTTTGTGCCTGCTGCCCTTGAAGAATAAATTGCTTATATTACATAAAAATATTGTTAAGTTGGTAGTATTACAATAGGGAATGGATGGGAGACTGACAATAGTTTCATAGTTACTAGGCATTTTATCCATTGGAGGACACACTCTGAACTTCAGCATCCCATTCCCCCTTAAAGTGGACCACAGTATCAGCAATCCATCTTTGTGGTGTTGGAATAGGTCCCACAGCCTTCTGCACTAACGGCAAGTATGTCACCTGTTGTACTACTAACACTGCTTTAAAATTCTATGGCATAAACATTGACAGCCATTTGCTAAACAAAACAGTTGCACAGTAAAAGCAGACTTGGCATGAGCAGCAGTAAACATCTCTTGCCATGAAATGCACTGAAACTCTCAATTCTTTGAAAATGCTCTGAAGCTCACAACCCTTTGAAAATGCACTGAAACTCACAATTCCTTGAAAATGCACTGAAACTCCTATTCTTTGAGCAGTTTGGCAGTTAGTGTAGAGGATTCAAGCTCTTGTCACCTGTAACCAAGGTCCAGAGTTTAAGCCTGAGCAAATGAACTAACTTGCCATTCCTAACTAGGGCATTTTACTTACACACACACACACACACACACACACACACACACACACGCGCACACACACACACACACACACACACACACACACACATACACATACATATACATATACACATACATATACATATATATATACATGCACATACACATACATAGAAGAAGCGGCAGCAGCATGTATGTTTCATGTGAAAATTCCATGTGTGGAAAGCAAAAAAACCTGCAAGAATGAATGTGTAATGCACACAGAGTGCATTCTTAGAGGCGTGTTATTTAGTTTTTCTTTAAGTTGGGGCAGCCCCCCCCAGCCTGTGGGTCTTAGGTGACTGCATAGGTCGCTTAGTGCTGGACCCAGCTCTGTCCTCTTGTATTGTTAACTGCAGTGTATTCAGTATTATTACTGCTGTTTTACATTGTTTGTAAAAACTGTGCTTTTTAGTGAATGTAGTCTGAAATATGTGCAACTATACTATATAGTTGCAATTTGTATTCTGCTTCTCAACCTTTATAGCTCTTTTCTTTATTGCTGAATCTTTAGTCCACATTGTCTGATTGCTTCATAAATAGCTCATGTTCACAGAATATGCACTGTTTGTGTACTAGAGTGTATCCTGATTTATAATCTTAAGAGATTATTTTAGCTAAATCAATTTATTTATTGTCATATGCAGTTTTGTTGGTATATATTTTTCTATCTGTGTGTCATTTTGTATGTCGCACAATACTATATATTTTCTTTTCTTCATTACTAATATGGAAATTTTATTCCCTGGAACTGCCATGAAAACTGGACTTACCAGCGAATATTCCTGATCAACAAATTCAATGATATAATAAATGAACACATTTTGAAAATAGTTTCAAAAATGCCCTAGACTTAATTCACTCTAAATGTGGAAGAAATAAATAATGCTAGCCAAGGGAGTTTATAATCTCCAAACTCACACTCATTCTTCCCTAATATAACCACTGTATCTCCTAGAGATCTATTAGTCAAGAACAAACTGACGGAAAATAATAGAACACACTTTTCAACTCACTGTTCTAAAACACAGTGACCTTCCAGCATGCAATAGAATGAATTCTGATTTTAGTAGGTGAAAATTTTTCAAGGGACTGTTTGTCATTCATTCATGTTGGAGCCGGTCACTTCTCTGAAAAACAATAGTGTGTTGTTCATTAACTACTTCACATAGATTACTGAACTCCAGGAAAAATTAACTACGTAATGAAAGACAGTGGTCTTTTATAAAGAACATTAAAACAAATGAAAACATTCTCACATAAATTACATTACTTATTAAAATGTTTTCCTTCTAACCATTTTGGCCTTAATCTTTGATGCTAGGATAATATGTTTCATTCTAAAATATACCAGGCACTTAGAGATTTTTTTTATTTATTTTGTTAACAAAATAAGCTCAATGAAAACAAATTTTCTTTTCAGGGGTGGCCTGGGAGTACTGTCTGGAGACTGAGGCAATCAGATCCTAAACCACAGAAATCAATTTATTAACAGCTCAGACTCTTAATTCAGTGAACTGCCTACCAGATTTGGAATCTGGCTTTCTGTATGTAGAATCCCAAAAAAGAAGAAAGAGCCAGCATACTGTGTATCAATTCACTTTTATTCACTTAAAACACAGACCGGTTTCGGCTGGAAAAATTCCACAGCCTTCTTCAGTGCAAAAGGAAGTAGACCTACAAGGAAGCAGTAATGGCTTGATAGTGGCAAAAATATTTAAATCTATGATCACAAAGTGAGGATTCAAATTGGACAACACCAGAATATCTGTACTTCCAAAGTTTGAGAGAAAAATAACGGCTTATTCAGTCGTTAGGTACACAGATGCTTCTGTTATCAAAATCTCTGCTATTTTTTGTTTAAACTGCACTTCAAAATTTCCCATTCATATGATATTATAATTTACCTATACTAGAAATTATGATAATTTGTCAAATGATAAGAAAACATGTTTACTACTGTTTTCAGACTTTATGAAGTGATTTAGTAGGTAAAGAACTGGTTATTAGCAACCTCCCATTGCCCATCAGTTGACTGCAAATGGCTTCTTACAGCTCGGTTGTTTATGTAGACAGCAACAACAGGCTGTGATAAGAAGCATTATTTTCTTCATGGATCCCCGTCCTGGAAGTAAACACATCAGTGTATTAGTCCCAACTCTAAAAGCACATTTGTGACATCTCTTTAAAACTGGCAATCACATTACAGCCATTTGGTCTTCTGCCAGACTTTTTACAGTCACTTGAATGCAAGTTATGCAACACTGAGGCTATGCATATATTTTGTACAATATGATTATACTTAAGTACATAGAGGTTATGTTCTTCTAAGTGAGGGAAAATACATGACAGTTTTTCTCACTGTGATCCAGATGGCATTTTTCTCACTGGAAACCAGATGTGTACAGGGACACATGAATCATCAGAACAGAATCTATTATATTAAGTTGATTAACCATTGTGAGGGAGTACTGAACAAGTTTGTTTTTCCAGAAAATTTTACCCTTGGCCTGCAGTTTGGTCACTTTTGTTCTGCCTGGCTCTCCAGTGTTATTTGTACCATTTAAAATAATTCATTGACCAGGATATTCTCTGTAAGAATAGTAACATTAAATTAGATTTATCAGGAAAACACTACAGTACACAAAATCATATTTGTCAGGAGAACATTACAGAAGTCCTAATGTATTATAATAATGGCTTCAGATTATGTCCTCTTGTTTCAAATGTCTCTTTTTCTTGAAAGAGAGTATGCAGTTTGATACTAAAGGGTGCCTTAAGATATTTTAAGGTGTTATGATGTCAGTAGTCTGATTTCATTTTCCAGGACTGCAAATGTCATTGGATTCTCTCTGTGTATGACTTGCGGGTTACCCT
>NC_056748.1:617376740-617539240 GCF_019279795.1 Protopterus annectens | reverse complement strand
AAAGACTTCCCTAATTAAAGAGCAATTGTATTTTAAAGGTACAGACATGCATTACATAAATAAAGCAGTGAGATGTCAACATTAAAACATTAAAATATCTTTAACACCAATAATCAAAACAATAAATGAACATAAAATGACTGTGGTATAGATAAACCAAAAACATAATGAATGGTTGGTACTACCCGATCTGGCTTTTTAACCAGGGTTCTCTGTTTTGGTAGGAACACCTGATGCCCTTCTATATCACTGCTGCAGTGTTCCTTACACTGTGGATCCCCTGCCAAGGGTAGCCTGACATCCAGCCAGTATACCAAAGCCTTAGGATTACTAATATGTCATAAGTCATATGTCACAAATATGCTCCCCACTCATGGTGTAGAACATATAGATGACATACAGATCTACCTTCTCAGAACTTCTTTGCCACCAGTCTGAATGCCTTCTTCGATCATTGGTCTGAATGCTACTTCATCTGCTAGTTACCAAGCCATTTCAAATGAGTGCCCTGTTGGCATTTTTCTTCTTATCTTGTTTTTATTTAATTTTGTTGTAAGGTTGCATGTCAACCAGAAAGGGAAATTGTCAGTGTGGGAGACAGATTCCCCATAAAGATCATCAGAGGCAGTGTTATTTTGTTTGGGTGCTTCTCATGACCATACATCACACCTGATTTGTCACGCATTTATCTCTTAAACACTTCATAGTCAACTCTCCTCTTTATCAATCTACTTTGAGAACTAGCGTCTTAAGTTGTTGACACGAGGTGCAATGGTGGAATCCTCACATCCCAAGGGTCAGCTATCTGCCAAGAAGATGACCAAAAAAGTAAGGTTGGATTCTGCTGCTGCTGTACTGCCTCCCCTGGATGTCTCTCTCAAGGCTGGTGAAAGCCTGGAGGATCATCTGATGTTCTTCGTATTTCACTGTTGCAGTCATCACATTTGGGTTATCCCTGCCAGGGTAGCCCTCGGCCGGCCTGAATATCAGAGACTTAGTATTTCTGTGTTGGTTGCTGTCGCTTGAGGACTGATATCAGCTCATCAATAGTATAAAGTAAGGCAGACGCCATTACATCAGTCTTTCTTGCCATGGAGCCTGAAGCAGAAGCAGTTCGCACGAGTGCTGGTTGGCCGCTACCTGAGTTTTTGTCTACCGAAATGAAGTTGAAGTCTTCTAAAGCTAAGTACCCCATTGGGGATCCTTTTTTCTTGCACTAACTGATGTCAGAAAAAGTTAATAATCGTCTCGCCTGTGGAAAGCAAATACCACAATGTCCCCCATTGCCGCTTCTGTGCTTTGTTCAATGCCAGAACTATCTGTCATCGGGCCCTTATTGTAGCCAGATATTTTCACTTACAGTCCTCGAATTCTGATATGGCTTCGGTAAGCCATCCAACAGCAGATCTTCCAAAAAAATGTAAAGATAAAGACAGAGTCAGACCACACAGCTCCAAACCTACAGGCGATGCTTCCGTTAAGCTTAGTCGTCAGTTCTCCGGTACTCTGTGAGACATTTTCGCAGCCCCTGATGCCCACTTCTGTGGATTTGTAAGCCACTACCAAGACCCTTTCTGAGTCCGGTATGCCACAAAACTCTTGTCCGACTAAGGATCCTGCATTCGCCTTTACCTTGGATGGGTCTGGAGCTGCTGAGCAGCCACCAGCTTCTGAGGAAGTCCTTTGCACTACCAATTCTTGACACAAAATGACATCTTCTTTCACAACTACCGTTCTTTCAAAAATGACCTAGTTTCTTAGGCCCAGGGTACGAACCACACCCAGAAAACAGATGACCCACTTTCAGGCACCTGCTACCTTGCCTCAGTCTCTAATGCTTAAAATGGCAGAAGACCTTATCATGCTGATCAGGGGAAGCCAAGCTACCCCCTCCAAAAGGAAAAGAGATTTGTCCCCTGTAGTTTTGTCTGAACAAGAATCAGATGAATCTGATGCATCTGAATATGAAGACATGCAACCCCTCTCCACTTATGAGGATTCTGATGCAGAGGATTCGATTCCTTCAGCCTTTCCCTCAGAGGATTTTTCCTTTATGGATACCCTGCATACCTTAAGGAAGCATTTCCAATGGGAGAGTCAAGACTACCCTCAGTCTAAAAAGAGACTCAGGGAATTCCTAGATCTTCCACAACACAGACCCTTGGCTATCCCCCCAGTCCTGGATGTTGTGGAGGATGTTTTCCTGGAATCCACCTTGATTCCTGACACCCTCCCTCCTGCTTCCAGAAAACCAGACAGGTATTATAGAGTCCCTGAATCACACAAATATCTTTTTAAAAATCCTACTGCTGACCTTGAGGTCATTTCTCAAGGGCCTAAAGGGATTAAAGGAACCTCTGCTAAGAATCCCAACCCCTCAGACAGGTATTCCCGAGCATTAGACAGATGGGGTAAAAAAGTATACACCTCGGCTACTCTTGCTATCAGGGCACTAAATTGTCAGTTCTGTATGCTGAAATTTTAGCAACATACCTTGGAACTCCTTAAACAAAAAATGTCTTCCTTTCCTGCTTGGGCAGAATCTAACGAATTACAAGAGTTAATGCATTCTGCAAGTCAAATAATTAAACACACCTTGCACTGTGGTTTTGATGCCCTAGAAGCTTCTTGCAGAGCAGTAGTCACTGGATCTGTCATTAGAAGGCATGCATGGCTTAAGGTACAGCCCCTGCCAGACCATGTTAAATCTAAATTGTTGGATTCCCCCTTGCACAAAGATAACTTATTTGGCACTAAGGCAGAAGAGGTCTTAAAAAAGATGGAAGAAAAAGCAAAATCTATGCAAACAGTTAAGGATTTCTTGCAGGTCCAGCCCCTAGGTTCAGCAGGCATTGTCCCTCCAAACACTGGTCCTTTCCTGCTCCCAGTAAACTAGTCCAGCCTAGGCCCCGTGGAACCAGACCCCCCCCAGACAGCAGCCACAGGGAATGCAGAGATCTAAGCAGTGGACTACCTCCACTTCAAAACCAAGGAGTTCTAAGCCACCCCTTATGGGAAGAACTCACAATGACTCACCTCCTCCACCCCCTCCCTTTGCCCACCTTCACTTACCCCTAGGAGGAAAATTCTCTTTTCACTCAAGCACCTGGGCCACCATTATCAAGGACCACTGGGTTCTGAACATTGTCTCTCAGGGATACAAATTCTCCTTCCACACCCTTCCAACCCCAAAAAGGTTCACAGATCTACCACCAAATCAGTGGGCAGAAGCTCAAAAGCAAATCTTTTCCCTACTTTCTCTGAGGGCAGTAGAGCACGTTCCTGCAGAACAGATAGGCAAAGGTTTCTACTCCAGACTTTTTCTGGTGATCCCAAAATTCAAAATGCTCACCCTCCAGCAGCTGCTACCCATGCTGTCCAAGGATGCTTGGCTAGCCACCCTAGATCTAAATGAGGCCTATTTCCACATTCGTATCAGGGAATCATGCAGGAAATATCTCCTCTTCAGGGCAGGATCTCAAGACTTTCAGTTCTCTGTGATTCCGTTTGGCTTATCTACTGCTCCCAGAGTTTTCACAAAATGTCTGACTCTGGCCATTGCCTTTTGCAGACAAAGAAATATTCAGATTTGCCCATACTTAGATAACTGCCTTATTCAGGCGGACAGCCAGGAAAAGCTGCTCAAGCACCTGGCCTTTGTAAAGACCCTACTAACCTCCCTAGGGAACACAATCAACGAAATGAAATCCCAACAGGTTCCCCCCCAAAGGCTAATCTTCTTGCGAGTAAGTCTGGACACAGCATCCCAGATGGGCATACCTTACACCAGAGACACACATTTTCCTGACAGCCTACTTCTCTCAACTAGCCATTAGGCTCCATCTATCTGCACGGAAGATCCTGCAAGCTCTGGGGTTCATGGCATCTTGCATACTACTCATTTCATATGCCAGACTGCATATGAGGAAACATCAATGGTACCTAAATATCCTTTGGTGTCAACACTCACAAGACCTGGAAACTCTGCTACCTATAATTCCTTGCCTCAGAAAAGATTTTCTTTGGTGTGCAACAGCTTGCTCAAACAACAAGGGACTGCCTTTCTCCTCATCCCCCACTGCCCAGACCCTCACCACAGATGCATCAGACAATGCTTGGGGTGCACACTTGGATGGCAGTGCATACAGGGCCAATGGAGCCCACAGCAAATCCCTCTGCACATCAATCAAAAAGAGATGATGGCTGTGCAGCACACCTTGATAGTCTTCAAGCCCCTTCTCTCTACAACACCACTGTGATGTGGTACATCAACAAGCAGGGAGGGACTCACTCCTACCCTCTATGCAGGCTGGCCATGACCCTTTGGCACACAGCATCTGCCATTCAACTATACCTTTTAGCACAATTCCTACCAGGCTCTCTCAACTGTCTGGTAGACCAGTTAAGAAGAAATCCTCTGGACCTACACAAGTGGCAGCTCAACAGAAGTGCCTTCACCCTAATAACTGCAAAGTGGGGAACCCCGAAGGTTGACCTCTTTGCCACCCACACCAGCCATCAGCTCAGCAAATTCTGCACCAGGGAGCATCACTGCATGGCTTGGAAAGTGGATGCCCTGTCCTTCCCCTAGGTAAACCTCTCAGTCTATGCCTTTCCTCCACTTACCTCTCATCCCCTGGGTACTGCTCAAAATAAGGGAGGAAAAACCAAGGACCATTCTTATAGCTCCAGACTGGCCCCGGCAGCACTGGTACCCCTTGCTGTGCAGTCTGGCCTCGCTGCCTCCATGGCATCTTTCTCAGATTCCAAACCTCCTGACCCAGAGGGAAGGGGAATTCATGCATCCCCAATTGCAGACACTCAATTTGGCAGCTTGGCTTATTTCCTAACGCCGAACCAATCTGACAACCTTAGTAAACAGGTTCTGGATGTTATCATTGAGGCCAGACATCCTAGCACCAGAAAGTCTTATGCTGATAAATGGAAAAGGTTCTGCACCTGGATCCCGGCTAAGGGAGCCAATATGGCACAGCCCTCCCTCCCTCTCATCCTGGACTACTTAGCTGACCTACTACACAGTGGCCTCTCTTTCTCCTCTTTAAAAAATCATGCCTCTACTATTTCTGCTTATTTTCCCACTGAGCAGCCCATTTTCTCACACTCTTTGATCAAACAGTTCCTAAGAGGGGGCTAGCAACTTGAGGCCACCCAGAAGGGCACCAACACCAGCTTGGGACCTTAACTTTGTATTGGAAAAGCTCACCCTGCCTCCTTTTGAACCAGCTTCTTCTGCAGAGCTAAAATTTCTCTCCTGGAAGACAGCATTCCTTCCAGCTACCACTTCAGCCAGAAGAGTCTCTGAGCTGCAAGCACTTATGGCTGTGAAGCCCTTCATCATCTTCCATGCAGACAGGGTATCCCTCAGAACTAACCCATCCTTCATGTACAAGGTGGTGTCCAGTGTGCCTCTCAACCAATCCATTCATTTGCCCACCTTTTTTCCTAATCCTCAGAACAGGAGGAATGGATTATGCACTCTCTAGATGTGCACAGACAGCTTAGATTCTATCTAGACAGGACTAAATCCTTCAGAAAATCTGATCAATTGCTGGTTAGCTTTACTACAGGGTCAGAAGGCAAAGCCATCTCCAAACAAACCATTTACAAATGGATAGCAAAATGCATCCATTTCTGCTACAAACAGCGTGGAAAGCCTCCCCCCAAAGGGGTCAAGACACACTCCACCAGAGCAGCCTTCACCTCTGCAGCTTTCCTCAGAGGAGTCCCCACCAGGGACATCCTGGAAGCTGCCACCTGGACATCTGTTCACACTTTTACCAAGCATTACCACCTGCCTCTCTTCTCCAAATCCAGGGCAGGGTTTGCCTCTGCAGTCTTGCAGGGCATCCTAGCCAGCCACTAGTTTTCTTCACTGCCTCCACCCATTTCCTCCGCTTTGGGAATCAACCCAAATATGATGACTACAACAGTGAAACACAAAGAACATAATACAGTTGTGTACACTTACCATGAATGTAGATGTTCGAGTGTATTCACTGTTGCAGTCCTGGTTTCCTTCCCTCCATTCCTTTTCTTCTCTTTCCTTACAAGGGACATATTGGTATTTATTTTCCACTGGTGGGGTTATTCCACCAGAATCTGGCTCCTACTTGGGGGCTCCTGACAGGTTAGGGCAAGAAAAACTGATGTAATGGCATCAACTGCCTTACTTTATACTACTGACGACCTGACGTCAGTCCTCAAGCGACAACAATCGATGGAGAAATACTGGGTCTCTGGTGTTCAGGCTGGCCGAGGACTACCCTGGCAGGGATAACCCAAATGTGATGACTGCAATGGTGAATACACTTGAACAGCTACATTTATGGCAAGTGTGTACAACTGTACTGTCATTCTACCAGATTCCCCTGCCACAACCACTTCAGAGGCCAGCATGAATCCAGTATCTTGCACATCCTTGGAGGTTCTTCAGACATCTGTTACGGATGTTGAGGGGGAACCGAGGCTGATAATATCCAAAGGATTGAGGGGTGTTCTATAGATTCTTGTTAGAGAGGAGATTCCTACTATGTTGATTGAGTAGAGGTATTTATGACTGACATACCCTTGAAAAATAAGAAAAAAACAAAACATATTTCCCCTGCATTCCTCAGCATGAGTGGCAGGATTTAACACAGGGGTTGTTTAATGCATTTATGGCCTTGAAGTTTCTGTTTCTGCTTTCACTTGGTCTTCTACTCCTCTTAAGAGGCCTAGGGACCAGGACTCTTTTGATGAGGAACTGGATTCTGATGAAGAATCTTTATCCTTTTCCTGAAAGATTCCTTTTCCATTAGATTATGGTTCTGTGGATGAGGACTACATTAGTCCAGATCATAGCTCTCAACCTGGAAACTTAAAAAATCTGGACGAAGGCCCATGAAAAATAGGTAAAAATCTGTACACTGATTAACATAAATTTGCATACAGAATTATGTAACCCCTTCCACTCCAATGGAATTGTGGGATACCATCTTCCAAACGCAAACTGAAAAGCAGACAACCAAAATATGGCCACAGTGTCACCCTGCAGCCATTCCAATGTCCCATTACTTGGCTATTTTGCCCCATTTGCCAGAAACTACAAACTACTAATGTGCATACTGCTTTACTTCTGCAATGATTATCTGGATTTCATTTAAAACTTATTTTACATTTTCTAGCACAAACACCAATAGACATCTGCTAAACAAAGCAATACTATCTCACAATGAAAAGAGACTTGGCATTAAAACTGCTCTGCCCTTGAAACTCACATTCATTGACACAGCATTAAAACCCACATTTAAAGAAATTGCATCTGGCCAATGGGGGATAAAGATTACCTTTTGGACTGTTTTCAAATCATAGGCCCCTTGCACATGAAAGAAACAAGTGTTCTTTATATAAGTAGCACTACATTTCTCTTTTCCCTGAAGGACTGTGCAGTACAATAAATCAGGAAAAGGCAACATTTAGTGGGGGTGGGGACAAAGGCCCAAAACTGGGGACACATTTTAAACATTCTTGTATAATCTTAGAAAGTTGCTAGAATAAAATGTTGTGTTACCACGTGTTTCCCGAAAGATAGGAAGACAGAAACTTGAATGGTTATCATTTTTAGTGAATTCAGTTCTCACTGATTTGCCAGAAAATCACAAATTTTATTTTTATTTAACATTTGTTTATTGGGAAAATATGACTTTGAACAAAGCCAAATTTCAGCAGAAGCCTGGGGAGAAATACCCCAGACACATGTCTTTGTATTGTGGGAGGAAACCCACAGAAACACAGGGAAGGCATGCAGACTTTGCACAGAAGGCACTTCAGCTAAGAATCAAACCTGAGAACCACTTGCTGTGAGGTGACACCACTACCACTGCACCATCCAAATGTTAACAGGAATAGACCAAAGGTATGAGCCAGACAGAAAATTTGTACAGGTGAGAGCTATAACTCCTTCAATCAGAACAGAACTCAGGCTCTTGCTCCTAAAGTACATGGTTTGAGTTGAGTAACCCTAACCACCAGTTATACCTACCTGGGGCATTTTACACACACACACACACACACACACACACACACACACACACACACACACACACACACACACACACACACACACACACACACACACACACACTAAATGCAGCAATAATTCCTAATAAAAAGAATTGACCAAATGCAGCAATAATTCCCATACTAACTATGCAGCTATATCACACAGCATTTGAGGCATTCAAATAAAGCAGCTATATATCACACAACAATTCAAATGCTTGCAATTGCATGCAAGTCGCACTCACTGAAAGAAATGAATGGTTCTGTTCTAATCTATATAGTTATTGCAGCTAAAAACTAAATGCAGCAATAATAAATGGAACAGGATTGGAGCATCAATTCAAATCCAGCAATAATAAACAGGACTAAAAAAATGTCTGGCTCCGACAAATGTAGCAATAATAAAATGGAATAGGAGAACATCAATTCAATTGCTCACAATGGAAACGGAACTCAATAAATGTAAATGCAGTATAAAATGTCTGGCTCCAAATGCAGCAATAATTCCCACTAAAAAGAATGGAACCAAATGCAGCAGTAATTCCTATACTAACTATGCAGCTATATCACACATTTGAGGCATTCATATAATGCAGCCATGTATCACATCAATCACACAAGCACCACAATTCAAATACTTGCAACTGTGTTCGAGTCACGCCCACAGAAAGAAAGGAACAGTTCCATTCTAAATCTAATCTATATAGCTGTTGCAGCTAAAAACTAAATGCAGCAATAATAAATGGAGCAGGAACATCAATTCAAAATAAATGTAGCAATAATAAACGGGACTGAAAAACTTCTGGTGCCTACAAATGTAGCAATAATAAAATGGAACAGGAGGAGAACATCAATTCAATTGCTCACAACGGGAACTATACTCCATAAATGCAGAATAAAATGTCTGGCTCCTAACAGCTAGAATTGAGAATTGCAGCTAAGGGCTGAGTTTACTTGTTTTCCTTAGTTTTTCTTACCTGCGGCTGCAGTCAACACACACACGCTACTGCCCAAAGTACAGTGAATCAGTCAGTCACACCCCTTGAGCCAATTCTGACAGACTGGCAGGCTGCTGACATCATCACTCACACCTCAACATGTGATGACATCAGCAGAAAATTGCAGAAATAATAATAATAATAACAAAAAAGCCAGGAAATTTGGGAATAAAGGGGGCCACTCGGGAATTCGTGGCACCCCATTATTTGGACCTAAAAAACAGTAACTGCCAAGGAATTAGGTACGGTTGAGAGGTATGGTCCAGATTCTGCCTTGGAACAGCCTTCTTTGGAGATACTATTTATTGGATGATGGAATTTTTCAAATTTTCTGATGTTCAGAAGAGATATTATGAACTCCAGATGGAGTCTACTAAACCTTCTGCTATCCCTCCTGTCCTTGCTGCCATGTTGAACACTTTTTCATCTACTTCTCAGTCTCCTGAGTCTCACCCCCCCATCTCCTAAAAAACTGATAGGTTTTAAAAGGCGCCTAATAATTGTAAATTTCTTTACAAATGGCCTTCTGCTGATCCCTCTGTTGTTTCTGTTTCTTCAACAAACCTTCAAGCTGTTTCCTTCCACTAAGTTACTTCCTTCTGACAAGAACAGTAGGGCCACAGAAGGGTTAGGCAAAAAGGTGCACACTGCTGCTATCCTGGCCTTTCAGGCTATTATCTACCAGACCCATATGACCAGGTATGTTTAGCTCTTCTCTCTCAGGCCTTTCAGGTTGTTTCTGACCTCCCTGACTCTGAGGGGAAGGCTTCAACCCTCTCTTTGTTGGGTTTCTGTTCTCAAGTGGCCCATCATTCTATTAAATGTAGTTATGATGCAGCTGATGCTTCTTCTAGAGTTGCTGCCTTTGGTTCTGTGTTAAAACATTATTCTTGGCTTCATTCCAACCTTTGCCTAATGATATTAAGACTAGATTGATGGATACTCGTCTTGACAACAAAACTCTTCAGTTCTGCTGCTGCTGAGCTTTTTATATCTTTGCAAGAGAAAGGTAATGCCTTGCTGGAATTTAAACATATTTTTGTTTCCCCTGTTCCCAAATTTCAGAGGATTTATCCTACCAAGCCTGCTTTTCTAAATACAGTCTTGCTCTCCTCCCAAAGGTAAAAAGGATTATAGAAGGGCTCCTCCTGCTAAGTCTACTCAGACTCCTACAGCTAAGCCTCCTTTTTCAGACAAACCAGGTTATGTCTGACTATCTTCTTCTCTCCCTCCTAAGTCAAGTTCCTCTATCTCTTTGCCCTTCCCTGTCTCTTCACAATTGGTTAAGGATTACTCAGGATTCTTGGGTTCTGTCCATCATTCATCAGTGGTATTACATGGTATGGAAATCCTTTCACCTTTTTGGGCATCCCACGACCTTCTTAGGAAATGCTGCCCTTTTTTCTCGATGTCCTTCAGATCCTTTTGTCTCAAGGCACCGTCCAAGCAGTTTCTTCTCCTCAAAAGGGGAAGGGTTTTTTGTTCCAGAATGCTTTTTGTTCTCAGGAAAGAAGGCACCTGAGACCCATTCTGGACCTTTTTTAGCTCAGTACCTTTTTAAAGGTTCCTTTCAAAAGATATCCCTTCATACCTTGTTTCCTCTTCTTCTACCTCAGGCTTTCCTAGTCTCTCTGGATCTCAAGGATGCCTAGCTCCATATTCCTATTCATCCCTATTTCAGGAAATGTTTATGTTTCTGTGTTTCTTCCTTGCATTTTCAGTTCTCTGATTTGCCCTTTGGCTTCTCTACTGCCCCATCAGCCTTCACCAAATGCCCAGCATCTGTGATTGCTTTTTTCAGGATAAGAAAAATACAGATCTTTCCTTACCCAAATGACCTGCTTATTCAGCATTCCTCTCCAGAGACCTTGTTTCAGCATCTTCACTGTGCCTCTTGCAGAGCCTAGGGTTTACAGCAAATTTCAAAAAATTCTTCCTGATTCCTCAAGATCATGTCATTCTCAGATGCAGGCTTCAGACCATTCCTATGCTGGCATTCCTACCACCTCCCAAGGCTTTAACTTTGATTGCATTTGATTGCATTTTTTCAATCCTTCTTCCTCTGGTCTAAATTAAGCCAGGGAGTTTCTAAGGAATTCTGTGTCCTGGCCAACCTCTGATAAACCAAAAGCTGTCTGGTTGCCCTACACTGTGAAACCCTGCATCAGTGGAATGCTAAAGTGCTTTCAGCTAAACTAGTGTACGTTAGAGTTGCATTTAATCTATCCTCTAAACTGAAGACTTCTTGCTATAGCCTTTTACTGTAAACGTGCACACTACTGGTCCCCCCCCACATTTTTCTCTTCCTATTGTAAACCTAGGTCAATTACTTAAAACTATTTTCTTTCTGTTGGAAAAGGTTTACCTATGTAACTGCAGCCCATACTTGCATTGTTTTTCCCTATAGAAGTGGTGGTCCTTTTTTCCTAGATTAGTAGGACAAGATTTCTGATTATTAGGAAAATACTGTGATACACTGACCTGGAATTGACTGAACCTGACTGTTCTTTTTGGAAGCTGGCCCTGTCTGGTTTTATGGCTCATCCCGCTCTGTTCATACTTGCTGTGCTCGGGCTCACTCCACTCCCCTACCATAACCCCATTACACCCACCCCTGACATCATTTCCTTTATAGCTTAACCTGCTTTGCCTCACCTCCACACTAGCCAATAGACACCCCCTCTCCTGTACTCATACCCCACATCACCATTAATTGTAACACCCACTCCTGCTTTTAACTGTTCCAGTCACTCACTTTTTAAAACTCCTTCAATCAATCCTGATTTCTTCTACTAACCTTAAATAAATTGTTACCCTTTAATTCTTTCTGACCTGAAACTAAGTCATGGCTATACCTTTCAAAACTCTATTTCTCTCCCTCCTATTTATAATTCTCTTCTCAGCTCTAACCACTTACCATACCCCTCACGTGCGTACTACCCCATCTCCCACACTCTCTTATCCCATTACCCACCATACAAATGACTACTACAACCCTATTGCTTCCTCTCTCTTTAACCATACCACTATATCATATCACACGTTCAAAGTATTGTACATACCAAATGCCCAACATCTCATCAAAACAAAACAGTTCCTTTGCAAATATTTCTTCCTACAAATACTTCAAAGCACAATACTACTCTTATCTGGTGATATTCACCCCACCCTAGGCCCTTGCCAACAGCACTCTAACCATACTTATACAGCACCCCCCTTTCCAACTGTCTCACAAAAAACGCATTATGATCACAAGCCTCCAAAAATTTTTTGTCAATGAATATACAAAGCAATGTCAATAAAAGCACCATCCTTCATGCCTAGATTTCCCAAAATAAACCAGATATACTTGCCCTATCTGAGACATGGCTAAAACCTCATATTACAAACTATGAAATTCTTCCACCTGGTTATAATAATGTTTGACCGGATAGAAGTAAGAAAAAGGTGAAGGAGTAGCTATACTCTACTCTGACCAACTCTTTCTCTCTCCCCTCTTAATAGCTATCCCTGATTTCTGCCCTGCCAAAATACTTATAGCAACCTGTAACCTAAATCAACACAAAAAACCTGTCATTTCAACAATCCACATACCCCCCCCAGGTAAAAACATTCCCATACTCGAGCAGTTTTTCTTTCTTGGATTTCTATATCCATTCCCTATAAAACCATCATCCTTGGGGATATGAGTATTGACTGGAACCTTGTTAATACTGCATCCCCTAGCTACTCTATAAACCTTTATGGCTTTATCCACCTGATCACCTCACCCACGCACCAGCAAAAAAAAATTCCTAGAACTTCTCGTTCATTGACTGGATATTAGTATCCAACCCCCAGTGCTATCATAACCCTTCCACCCCACCTAGCTCCCTTAGTATCCACCTCCCTGCCTCAGTAGTAAGACACTCTCCCAATCTTAACAGAAGCCACCAATACAAAGAGTCTCGTAAAATTAAAAACTACAACCCTAAACAAATTACTGTCCACTGTAAACTGGTCATTCCAACAAACATTACCCTTAATGAGGCTGTCCAAAGCTTCAACAATATATTCCTAGAAATCCTTAACACCCTGGCTCCCAGTAGAAAAAAATAAGGCTAAAATGTAATTATGCACCATGGCTAAACTAGGCAACTTGATCACCTATGAAGAAGAGAGACAGCACTTGGAGAGCATGGAAAGAAATAACAACTCAACTTTTCACCTGAACTTATATAAACATCTTTGCAACCAAACAAAAAGCAGGTCCTACTAGACAAAAAAATGTTTATCAAAAATCTTTGAGCAATGCACATTCCAACCCGAAGAAATTCTGGCACTCAATAAACAAATTACTATCTCCAGGGAACCCCTCTTCACCAAACCCCTTCCCTAACAAACCTTCTAATGAAACTGCAACCCTACTTAACTTTTTTATCGAAACAATAGAAAGGCTTACTAAACCAGAAACTCTTGATATTAAGACTCCACCTCATCTCTTCCCTTGTTCTCCCTAGCACCTGTAGCAACTTCCTTTATCAGATCACTTCTTAAACTCAAACCCTGATCCCCATCAGCTGACAAGCTCCCTCCATTATTTCTCAGACATGTAACTGAATCTGAAGTATACCCTGTATCTATACTTATCAATGATCCATCCAAAAAAATGCAGTACCAGATATCTGGAAAAAAATCTTCATAATACCCCTCCACAAGGGAGGAAATTCTACAGAACCCTCAAATTATAGGCCTAGTGCCATATTATTCCCCTTATAAAAGATACTGGAAAAATGTATACATAGACAAATACTAAACCACCTCTTACAGGCAAACCTAATTACACCCACACAACACATTTTCTGATTCTCGCACAGTACTACTACTGCCCTACTATCTTTCACACACAACACTGCCCAAGCCAGAGAAAATAGTAAACTAATATCAGCTCTATTCCTTGACCTATCCAAAGCATCACATACCATTTTCCATCCCATCCTCCTAAACAAACTTTCCAACACATAACTCTCTACTTCCACTACCTCCTGGTTTAACAGCTACCTCTTAAACAGATATCAATCTGTCAGATGGCAAACAGACATCCTTCTTCCCTTCCCATCTTGTTAAGACCGGGGTACCCCAGGGTTCTACCCTGGGCCCCTTACTTTTTAATATATTTACAAATAACCTCCATGTCTCCTGCCCCCATTCTACCTTAATACAGTGCACAGATTCCACAATTATTAACACTGCCAACAATATACAAAATTTTCACACTGTCAATCAACAATCTCTGCACCTAGTGGAACAATGGCTAACTGAAAACAACCTGCTTCTCAATCCCAAAAATACCAAGATTCTCCTTTTCCTTCCAAAAATCCTCAATCCAGCTAAAGACAACTTCACCATCTCATCCTTAGATAATACAATTATCACCGCTGACTCAAACACCAAATTGCTTGGCATTACTATAGATGACCAATTAAAATTCGACCTACATATCTTAAACTGTATCAAAAAGTCCAATTAAAAACTAGGTCTTCTGTACCGCAGCAACAAATTTATACCTTACAAATCTAGACCTATACTGGCTCAAACATTTATTCTACCATCCCTGCTATATGCTGCTCCTATACTTACTAACCTCCAAAATAATCTCTTAACCAAACTTGAAACCACCTATAACAAGACAGCCAGTAATAGCTACAAATCCCATCATTGTATATCCCTGAAAATCTTAAGATGGCCTGAGCTCCCCACCATGCTTCAAATATCACAACTACAAATTGCACACAGCACCCTAAGTAGCCCCAACTCCTACACCGACCTTACATCCATAATTACACCCTACACACCCAATCATGACCTCAGAAGCACACAACAAAACCTTCTGCAGGTGACCACGCCAAAAGAAAAAATTGGAAAAATTCTATACAGTCATTCAATTGCATACTCGTGGAACAAACTTCAATTGTCTCTTCGCTCCACTACCATAAGTGACAAATTCAAAAACCAACTAAAAATTCATTTCCAACATGCATGGATTTGTACTTGTCAGGAAATTACCTAATGAATTTTTCTTCTTCTCTCAATTAACATATCTGCCGGGTATCTATCTAAACTGTCTTCATATATTACTCTCTCTGCAGTTAGTACCTGTGCTATTAAATGCATCTTTTTGTACTATGTCATGATGTTACTCTGAATTTTTTTTTTAGGCATTGCTACATTCCTTATAAATAACTTAATGCTAACCAAATTTTCTCAAACATATTGCTACTGCATTCTCAAAATACTATACTTTTTCCTTGTATATATTTGTATTATATATTTCTCTCTGTTTTTGTATTGTTAAGTATCTTACAACTTGAATTGTTAGTTTTTTTCTTATTTTTTAATTACTTTCCTGGAGCTTTTCTCCTCTGGTCTCCTCTGAAAAAGGGCTATCTGGGCCCGGTAGGACTAACCCAGTTAACAAAAGTAAAAATAAATAAAGTAAGATAAATAAATCTTATTTGTCCAAATGGAGGATATTTTCTGTTTGGTGTCTTGCTCATAACCTGGATTCACTTTCTGTGGAAGTTCCTTTGGTTCTCTCTCTCTTATTTGTGTTAATTGCTCCATGCTGGGTTGGCATACTCTTCAGTTAAGGTCCACCTTTCAGCTATTTCTGCTTGTCTGCTTTTGACTCCTCCTTTGACTTCTAGAGTTGAGGTCAAACAATTCCTTTAAGGTGTCCTTCATATTAGGCCTCCCAGCAAGCCTATTCCTCCTTCCTGGGACCTTAATATTGTTCTTGAAAAATTATCTCAGGCTCCCTTTGAGACTGCATCTTCAGCTTCCTTACAGCATTGTACTTGAGAGACTGTTCTTCTATTGGCCCTTACTTCAGCTAGAAGGGTGTCTGAGCTTCAGGCCGTTATGTATGTTCCACTTTTTTAGTTTTTCATAGGGACAGAGTGTCTCTTCGTACAAACCCTTCTTTTATGCCCAAGGTGGCTAATGAGTTGTCTCTTAATCAGTCTATTCATTTGCCCACTTTTTTTTCCTTCTCTGCAGTCTGCTAGTGAGAAGGTTCTTTACACCTTGGATTTGCATAGACAACTCAAATATTATTTAGTTAAAACTAAAGCTCTTTGTAAATCTGAGCAACTTTTTGTTTCTTTTAATCCTAGGTCACTTGATTTGGCTGTTTCAAAGCAAACAATAGGATCTCTAATGACATCTCCTTTTGTTACTCCTTTCATGGGAAAAGCCTTTTTACTTCTGTTAAGGCACAGTCTACTAGGGCTTTGGCTTCTTCTAGTGCTTTTTTCAAAGGCTTGGATACTAATTCCATCCTTGAGGCAGTTACTTGGACTTCTGTGCGTACTTTTACCAAACCTTATAAGCTGGATGTGGTTTCTAGAGCTACAGCCAGATTTGCCAGGGCTATCCTGCATGGCTTTCTTGAGGGCTCTGCTGGATCTTCTTCATCCTCCCAACTTTTATCCTGAGCTTTTGTACTCTCCCTACTGTAAGGAATATTGCAACAGTGATATGAAGGACAGTAGAGTTGTGTAGAATCTTACCAAAACAGTAGATGCCTTTCCCCTCACTGTTGCAGTATTCATTCCCTCCCTCCTCCCACTTTTTTCTTTTTTCCTTCTGGATGCATATTTCCTCCTTTACTCCTCAGACTGTTGTTCCTCCTTAGGATTTTCAGTTCTGTGGAAGGTACATCAGTCTGTCACCTTTATGCCGTATGCTATAAGTGGGGTGAATACATGTGATGTACGACATACTAGTAATCCTAAGGCTTTGTTGTAATGGCCAGATGTCAGGCTACCCTTGGCGAGGGATCCCTAGTATAACGAATACTGCAACAGTTAAGGGAAGGACCCTCCCCTTTAGAATCAGAAAGAGAGAGAAAGAAAGTTATGCATTAAAAATTACTGTTACATGACACCCCCAAGGAACTAACTTCCAACAGGGTAAAGTTCCCAAAAGTGGTATAGGATTAAAATTCACCTGCAAAAAGTCTCTTTGCTTTATCATAGATCAGACTGAACATGATTTTGACTAGATGGGATATCAAAATCTCTTTTTTATATATATTGGAGTTGATGTGTCTTTCAGTCACTGGATTATCTACAGTAGCTGTATTGTCAGCCATTATTGGTAAAGAAACTTTTTAACTGGAACGGACAATTCTCTTGAAATTAGTCTAGGTAAGACACCATTGTAGTATTTATTCTGACGCAAAAATGAATGACTTCAAATAAGAAACTATCTCAAAGAATACTAAAACTTAATAATGCTCATCATTCCCCCTGCTGCAGTAGCAGTTAGTCTGTATTGGTTGTATGTTACCCAAAACATAATAGTCCAGCTTTCAAAAGCTCTGACTCCCTCCCACACTTTCACTCTATCTGCTGACTGATAAACCCCAGGGAGGCAAAATTAGCAGTCTGAGTGAAAATCTTTAGTACTTTCTTGATGTCTTGTGAAGAAGCAGTTCAAAGTCTTCACAAGAGCAGCCATTGGAGAGAGTTTAGAGCAATACAGTGATGAGCATTGTAAGGAGAGTTTGTGATAAATTTAGCTATTTTGTTATAAGTTTGTTGAAGTTTGTTCAGGGTTGTAGTTTGGATGTTGGTGAGTACTGGGGCAGAATTTAGGAGGGAGGGAAGGAGGAATGATTGTGCCAGTGTGAGTCTAGCATTGGGGTTTAGAAATTTTTTATTACGATACAGTAGCCTCAAATTCTGATGTGTTTTTTTTATACATTGGAGTAAGTGCAGGTTAAATTTCAGTTCATCATCAATTATGACTCCAAGGAGTTTTGTGTGGGTATCAGGTTGGATAATTGTGTTAGAAGATTTAACAGCAAAGGTAGATTTATGGTTAGTAAGAGGTCGGGGGAGGAAGAGGAAGAGTTTGGTCTTTTTAGGATTAAGGATGAGTACATTTTCAGACAGACATTTTTCACTGGATAGAAAGGCATTTTGGGTTAGGGTATGGAGCTCGGTCATATTGTTAAGGATAGAGATAAGTGTAGAGTCATCAGCGTATTGGATGAGAGAAGATTGTTTGCAGGATGTGTAGAGATCATTGGTGAAGACATTAAATAGAAGGGGATCCAAGATGGAGCCTTGGGGTACTCCAGTTGCGACTAGAAGTGATGGTGAAATGGATGACAGATATTTGACAGATTGCTACCTTCAGGATAGGTAACTACTGAACCAGGCCAGGGAGGAAAAAGATAGATTAAGATTAGCAAGTTTAGATAGCAAGAGGATGAGAGACTGTATCAAAAGCTTTGGAAAGGTCAAGGAAGAGGCATGATATGAGTTTGTTTTTGTCAAGGGCTTCGGCTATGGCATGAGTGAAGGATAAGAGGGCAGTGGTTGTGCTGTCGTTGGGACGGAAGCCATGCTGAGTGGGAGTGAGAAGGTTATGCTGGAGGAGGTGGTTAAGAAGCTGAGAGTGAATGCATTTTTCAAGAATCTTACAGAGGGAGGATAGAATGGTAATGGGTCAGTAGTTGGCAGGGTCTGTGGAGTTCCCACCTTTGTGTAATGGAATAGTGAAGAAGGATTTCCACAGGGTAGGCATGGTGGATTCTAGAATAGATCTGTTGATTAGTATAGATATAGGATAGACAATAGTTTCAGCAGCAAGTTTGAGGAAGTAGGGGGTAGATTGTTGGTAGAGTGAGAGCAGGGTTTGAGTTTAAGAAGAAGAGATTTGATGTAAGAAGTAGGAACAGGGTGAAAGGAAAAGAGAGTTTGGTTTGGAGGGTTAGGAGGGGTAGGTGCAGCAGTGGTGCTAGAGTTTGTGGGAATGAATTTTTGGATGGTTTCAATGAAGTGCTTATTGAGGAGGTTAGTGGTTTCCTATGGGGATGTTTAGGGTAACGGGGGGGATTTGCAGGACAACCTGGAGAAAGAATTTTGTTAAGAACTTTTGAGGGTTAGATTTGTTGTTGAACTGGGCAGTGTTATAGTAGGCCTTTTTGTCATTTGTACATTGTTTCTTAGCAAGGTTCCTTAGATGTCTATATTTGAGTAGAAGGGGTAGTTGTTTAGTTTTATTCCAGACTTTCCAGACACTGTCTCTGTCTTGTATAAGGGTTCTAGTTTCCTTAGAAAGCCATGGTACTTGGTTAGATTTTATTCTGATTTTCCTGGAGGGGGTGCTAGGGAGTCCAAATTATTTAGGAATCTAATATATATATATATATATACATATATATATATATATATACATATATATATATATATATATATATATATATATATATATATATGTATATATATATATCTCTCTACAGTATCTTTCTCTCTCTCTCTCTCTCTCTCTCTATACATATATATATATATATATAAAAATATATATGTGTATAAATATATATATATATATATATATATATATATATATATATATATATATATATAATTTCTACTTGTAACTGTATATATTTCATGGTCCCTTTAAGAAACCTGGCATTTCTTAACTACAGTATGTTCCTCTGTGACTGCTGTTTTTAGATTTTGGCGTGTATGGTGGCACATTTTTTATAGAAATGTACTTTGTAGGCAAACTTTTACATTTTTTTATAAGTTTGACACAGTGTTTCTTTTTAGCAGGGATGACAACAGAGCATGTAGTACCTCTGTTCAATCTGTGACAACTTTCCTGCCATTTAGTCTATCAGGCTAACTCTTTCTTCTAAGAGGTTTCAAACAGGATTTTATTGTACCGTTTGTGGATTTACAGGGCAAGTAGTGCTTATGTTGATTCTGACAACTTACTTACCATTTTTTCTGTCAGACTAATTTTACTTCTAAGGGGATCTGACAAGATTTTAATGTACTGTTTTTAAATATACAGGGCATGTAGTACTCATGTTTATTCTGTGACAACAAACCTGCCTTTTATTTCTCTCAGACTAATTTTACTTCCAAGGAGTTTCTGACTGGATTTTATTGTACTGCTTCTGAATTATTGTACTGCTTCTGAATTACTGTGTTTTGTTTGACTGTTTTTTGGGATAAGTGTAAGTGTGCTGTTTGTGTAGACATTTGACAAATTACTATCTGACCAACTCATTCTTGTGAGCCTAGCTGCATCTATAGCATTGTCCTTGGCCACAGTATGGATACTTATCCCGTTCATGCTGGTCCTACTTCCACAGTTCCTTGGAAGAAAAAATAACTTATTTTAGAGCCATTACCAAGTATGGAGGGTCAGTTTGCTCCTCAAACAATGGTGGGTGAACGTACAGTGGCCATTTGTTCCATAGTCCACTCACATCCACTGGCATTCCCTGGTGTATTCCTTCAAGTCACCACAAACTGGGTATCAGACACATCCTCTTTGGCTATTCCAGTATCTGGACCTGGTATAGGAGAATCATCTTTACTGGGGAATGGTATTTGACCGAGGGATGCTACTGTATGTGTCCGGGTGAAGAGACCTCATATAGGGGCACAGATACCTCTCATAGTTGATCTTAGAAGATTCCTGTTAAGATGAAACAAAAAGTTAAACATTTTACATTTGAAGATAAGGTATCTATATATAAAGATGACTTTCTGACCTTAGCTAAGACATTGTTAGTCAGTCAGTTTATCTTGGTAAACAGTCTTCAATACCTGTTTAGCAGGATGCTTGAGGTATTCCGAAGAAAGGCAGGTCTTCAAACCTGATTGGAAGGTAATTTCTTTTAGAATTGTTGCCAGAATAAATGAGGTGTTTTTAGATGAATTAATGGCTGTTCTCTCTTTACTGAGTAGATGTTATAATATGTTTTCAGTGCTTTTACCTCATTTTGCTCCTTTTCATTACAGCCACTCTCTGAAACAATCTTTATAGGTTCATAGGTTCATACTAGGCTATCTGCCCTAGGGCATTTATAAGCCTAGCCAGAGTTGTGTGGCTTTCACCACCCCTTAGGTTGAAGAATACTATACCCATTAGTTTGCCGTGCCTCTGTCCAGCAGTGATACAGAGATGATCCCCGGGGTAAACCTACGATCTCCCATCCACTGGTCAAGATTCCTCTTGAACAGAGCCAGCGAGGTGCTCTGTCTCACATGGACCGGGATTCTGTTCCACAGCATAGGGAGTCTCTGGGTGATGAATCTGTCCCTCCAGCATGTCCTATTTATATCTGTGTTGAGGTTTAAGTCTCTTGCTCTTGTGGCTATGGTGGATTTGGATTTTTTGAGGTGGAGCATGTCCATTAATTCCGGGTTGGACATGGCCTTGTATGTTAGGCACAGGTCACCTCTGAGCAGACGGTATGCGACTGAATAGAGCTGGAGTTTCTTCAGTCGGGCAGCATATGGCATATTTTTGAGCCCCTTTATCCTTTTGGTGAGGAACTTTTGGGGTCTTTCCAATTGCTGCAGGTGTCGGGAAAGATACATTCCGAATGGGGCATTGTACTCAATCATTGGTCTGATAAGTGAAGAGTACAGGGAACAATGACCTCCCTTGATCTGGATGTGAATCCCTTCATAATCAGGTGGGCAATGTAGAAGGTCCTCCTAACCACTTTGGCAATGTGAGTGTCAAAAGAAAGGTTACTGTCAACTTGGGTCCCCAGGTCCCTGATAACCTCTTCTGTGCTTAATGGATTGCCACCTATGTGGTAACTTGGGGTTACCTTGTTTTTACCAAAGGGTATGACTATACATTTTTTGGTGTTTAGCTTAAGGCCATGGCTCTGGCACCAGTTATCCATTTCTATGAGACCTCTCTGAAGGATATCTGTGTCTGATGGATTTTCAACTATGGTGCCCAGTTTGCAGTCATCTGCAAACTTTGTCAGCCACAGTCCTCCTGTGTTTGCCTGCACTTCTGAAAAGTAGATGCCGAACAAGAGGGGGCCCAGGACTGAGCCCTGTGGGACACCGCTTGTGACTGGCTTGGAGTCTGACATGGCACCAGCAACTCTAACCCTGTGGGTTCTGTCCTTGAGCCAGTTTGCAACCCATCTTGTGACATATGGGTTTACATTTAAGCTGGTGAGCTTTTCTATGATACCCGAGTGGGGTATTGTGTCGAAAGCTTTTGCAAGGTCAAGGTAGGCTGTGTGAACTGCCTTACCCTCATCAATGGCCTTGGTGACTGTTTCAAAAAAGTCGACAAGTTCAAGAGGCATGATCTGCCCTTGACAAAGCCGAATTGGGTAGGATCCAATGTCTGTAGGTCCCCTATGTCTTTATTCATGAGTTCCATTATGATCCTCTCCATAGCTTTGCAGACCAGGCTTGTTAAGCTTATGGGGCGGTAATTACCAGGGTCCGTAGAAGCACCGCCTTTGTGGAGTGGGACCACAGTTGCTGTACGCCACTCTTTGGGTACGTATCCTGTGGTAAGGCTAAGATTAAACAGCAGCCTTATGTGTGGGTTTAGTTCCTCATTGAGTTTGTGTAGCACACAGCTGGGGACACCATCCGGTCCCATTGATGCTGTGTTTTTAGCTTTAGAGAGAGCAGCTCTCACCTGGGCATTTGAGATGATTGGGAGGCTACACTCTGCTGGGATAGATATTTCTCCTTTTGGGGGGAGGGAGGGGAGAAATTTTCACTGAACCTTTCTGCCAGTATGTTTGCAATGTCTGTGGGTTCAGTGATTTTTGTATCATTTTGGACTAATTCTGAGCATATCTGGGAGTTTCCACCCAGATTTCTAACATAGCTAAAGAAGGTCTTATGATTGTCTTTTGAGTCCTTGGCGATTTTTCTCTCAAAGTTGGGTTTGGATGATTTTATGAGTGATCGTAGTTTTTTACTAGTATTGATCAGAGATGTCTTTCCTTTTAGGGATTTTGCTCTATCTTGTAGTAGCTTTCTCCTCTTGTTGTAAAGTTTGTTTATGGCTGGGGTCCACCAGATCAGGCACTTGCTTTTGGTGGAAAGGGTCTTGATTTTATTTGGGATTGCTTGATCCATGCAATCCTGGAGGTGCTCATAGAAAGCATTTGTAAGGGATTCAGCAGCATGAGTTGTGGTTTCCAATGGCTCAGGGGCCTTGAAGGATACCACACCAGTCTTAAGAAGTGTGAAGTTGGCTTTTGAGAAGTTCTTCACTGTGGTCTTTTTTGTTGGGGGTGGGGCGGGATGTGGATCTCCAGTGAGATTAGTTTATGGTCTGATCTCACCAATGAGGGATATACTTCCGGTGTGGAGCATTTTGTCCCCATGTTTGTGTTGATCAGGTCTAGTATATTTTCACCTCTTGTGGGAATGGTGACAAGTTGGTCCATAGCATTTGAGTTTATGAACTCCAGGAACCTTTGGGCTAGGGTATTGGGGCTTGAGTAATGTTCCCAGTTTATGTTTGGGTAGTTGAAGTCACCCAATATGATGGTGTTTGGAGAGACATTTATACACTCCAGTGTCTTCAGGAAGGCTGAGAAGCAGATAGGCTTTGCAAAGTTTCTGAAATTAACAAGTACTTATTTTATCTCCTTAGTTCCGTCCCCTGTGGATATAGATTTGGGACAAATTTGATATTAGAATTTGTTAATTTTCCACTTGGGACTATAGAACTCTATCAGACCTTTATATAGAATGTATTACCTCTCTCTGTCCTACTGTTTTTGACATGTCACTTATATCTAAATATGCATTAAAAGTATGTATAGTGCTGCAGATTCTATATATATGGTTTCTACTTCTGGCTATTGAGGAGGTATGCTTGTGTATGAATTTGGATGTTTCTTTTGAAATGAAGTCTGAAGTTCTGAATTCAGTTTTAGAAAAAAAGGTTTTATTTGGTCCCTCTGCTACTGAGGTCCACCAACAATTTGATGACAGAGTGAAATTAGTGTAGGGAGTTTCTATGAAATTTTATCTCCCCCACCTTTATATCTCCCAGAAACAAATAGAGATAGCAGTAGGGAAACAAGGACAAACAGGAACTTTTCTGATAATTGAACAGTGTTCAGCTTCAGAATGGATATGCTAGCATGCCTCTGACCATCCTCAGCCCCTCCTTCCTTAGTCTCTTAAATCATGCCCCAATAACTGGCTCTGTCCATTCCATTTGGGCAGCAAATTGTAACAGACTCATGGGTGTCAAAGGTGGTTTAGGAGGGATACAGTTAACACTAGATACAAAAAAAACTAATTTCAGAGAAGTTATTGCCTTCTCTTTCAATCAAACAAAATATCCTATTAATTCGGTCTGAACAATCTGACCTATGGGTCCTAGAGACACCTGTGGGATCCAGTCTAACAAATTTAGTGCTCCAGCCTCAATCCCTCTTAGAATCTTTCCTTCCCATAATGCCATTTTCCTCACTGACTATCTCAGATCTCTTTTGCTGCTTTTCTAAGTAGCAGCAAGATCTAATTAGATAGGTGTTCTACCTCAAAATTTTCAATATATTTAATCATCGTTAGTAAAAAGCTAGCTTTATAGAAATCTTTTACCTTTCCCTTAATGTCACCTTAAAAAAATGTTAAGATTTGTTAAGAATTTTTCTGTCAATTTTATCCTTGCCTTCCTGATGGTGTTTCTTCATCTTTCCTTCCTTTCTAGACTGTTGCTATAAGTAGCAGTAGTAGATAATTAGATACAATTACATATATATTCAGAATTCTTCTCTTAGTGTGTTGTTAACAGGATATTTGCACTTGCCATAGTATTTAATTTGTAGAGTTCAAAGTCTTGTGGTTTGTACAGATATGGTAATGTTGCGGATTTAGTGTTTTTATCTCAATATGGAGAAATCTACCAGTTTCAGGAAATAAGGCCATAAGGTCCTCCCTCAGGATTTTCACAGTTATTGTATGTTTTTTTTTGGGAGTCTCATATCTGTCAGTGTCCTGTGAGAATTGTGCTGTCTTCAGACCCAGAGCTTTAGTGGACCAATGGAATAAGCTCAGGTTGTCAAAAGGCTTCATCCACCGGAACTAGGGACTCCAAACCTAAAAATCTTTGGAAAAAGTTTCAAAACCAAAAGATTAAGATCCAGAGAAAAGATTGAGTGATACTTCAGGTCTGACTCCAGCAAAAATAGCTTTAAGGATTGAGGAGCATGCCACTTAGATGCCAACGTATACTCCATCTCTGGATCCAGTCATTGGACAGACGATTATAATGCAGGACTCTACAAGGAAACAATTTTCTGACAAGACAAAGTATCTTCCTTTAAGACCTTTTTCTGCTTGGTCTACACAATCCTTTATATCCTAAAGAAGCACTTCTAAGGTTGATCTCAATCATCTTTTGCAAAAATCTGTTAAGACCCAGATTGAGATGGGGGTCATTCCTACCCCTTTATCTGTGAAGTCAGTTGTATCCGCCCATTTCACCCTATCCAGGTACTCTCACTGGTCCAACTCTTGGCTCCAATCATCTCAGAATCAGCTCTCTGTCCTGATCCCGTGGCTTGGAGACACATGTTCCAGGCTTCTTCACCTCTGGGACTGATGGATCTGACTCATTTGATTCTGACCATTTTGGATCTGATTCCTGAGTCTCATATTCAAGGAGATGAGTGGGTGCCTCTGTTGGTTACGTCAGAGAGATCCTGTTTTGAATCTTTGGGTCTTATCCCTGGACTGTTGTGTGTTGTTGTCCCACTACTTGGTGGGGGAGTTAGATCTGACAATGGAAGTGGCTTATTTGGATCTGCTGGAGGTAGGCATGGCTTCTGAGTTTTGGGGAGATCCACAGATTCACAAAGGGATGGTTCCACCCCTGAAATTTCAGTCAGTCTTGCTTATTTCTGCAAAGACATCAGTGTCATTCCATCGACCTCAAATTTTCTGCCATAGCACAGAGGCAGTCCTTGGAGGACTCAGGAGCATTATCCCCTGAATGACATAAGATGAGGACATTTAAGAGAAAATACTTAGATTCACTTTTGGAGACATTCTCATCAGGTACCAACTCAGAGGATCGAGAGGGGTCCCCGTAATCCCCTCTGGATGATGCCATCTTTATTGAAATCCTGAAGCTTGTGCATCAGAAAGGATCATGCCCACAGAGCCTCCATCTTGGGAGGAAGTGGGTATTATTTGAAATGCACAAAATGACCCAATCAATATTCTGTGGGGTCACTCTTGCTGACAAGCCTATAGTGTTGGCAATTAGGAAATCATAGCAGGAGCCCAACACCTGTGAGGCAGCTTCAGAAAGCCAGATAAGAGTCTCTGTCCCCAAATGACAAGCCCCATTAATACAAAACATCTGCAAGTGACTCTATAATCATAGTGGCAGCCACTAAAAAGTTATCTGTGGACTCTTCCTCTATCCATCCACCTATCAAGAAGTCAAAGGCAGTGGATAGGTTGGGGAACCAGGCATATGCTTCGGGCATCTTTCAATTTGGGCCTTGAACTATGACACCTATATGATGAGCTTCCAGAACAACCTCACTCAGCAAGCGTTATCCATTCTCGTTTACCATTACCAATCTTGTCATGTAATTGATGCATAATGGGGTGGACAGAGCAGCTGGAGGTGGCATCTAAATGAGACTTTGTCTCATAAGAAGGATTATATCCAGAGGCAGTCACTTTCTATTTTTGGCAATTCCTCCTCCTTCTCCCTCCAATCTTTTGCTGGGCATCTCACCAAGCCAGATAAAGGCCACTTCAGAAGAGTTTCTTTCTCTGCTACAAAAAGAGCCATCCAAGATTTTATTCAAGATTCCTTTTGGTTCCAAAGAAATCTAAAGACCTCAGAGTGATACCTGATCAGATATGTAGAAAAGACTCACTTTTAGATGGTCTCAGTACAGTCAATTATTCCCTGTTTACAGAAGAATAAATGGATCTGCTCCATAGATCTTCAGGATACTTACCTTCACATAAAGATTGCAAAAGAGTCCAGGAGATTTCTACACTTCCAATTAGGAGATAGTCATTACTAGCTCAGGAACATATTATTTGGTCTCACCTCAGGCCCTATGATGTTTACCAAATAAATAGCAGTCATAGCAGACCATCTATATCTTCAGGGATAAAAAAATATTCCTACACTTGGACAGCCACTTCCTGGCTGCCCCCCTCAATGGAGTCTCTTCTACAATCTAGGGACTACTTCCTTCAGCTCTGTGTTTCCTTGGGCATTTCCATCAAACTGGGGTAATCCAACATGAATCCCACTCAATGCATAGTATTCTTAGGATGTCATTTGGACACTACAGTTTCATTGGTACTCTTCCTCAGGACAGAATCCTGTCCATAATAGAGTCTTCTGCATACCCAATGTTCTTCAACACACCTAATTCTGCAAGTATTGGGTCTCATGGCTTCCTCAGTATTGATGGTACAATCTGCACCATATCACATGAGAATCCTTCAATGGCTCAAACAGTCACAATGGTCTCAGAGAGTCAAACCTCTTTCAACACTCATAATCATGACTCAGTAGTGCAGGAAACATCTACAATAGTGGTTGTAGTCTCCTGTAGTATCAGCAGACAGACTATTTCAGGTTCCATCCCCAGTAGCAATGGTGACCACTGATACATCCTGTCTTGGGTGTGGGGGGCATTATGAATGGAGAATGTTTCAAGGTCTTTGGACAGAAGCAGAGGCTTATCTTTTTATAAATGTTCTGGAGATGAAGGCGGTTATCCTTGTACTGCATGAATTACAGAACTACATTCCTCTGGAAGTGATAAATACTCAGATACACAACATGACAGTAGCCTGATACATCAACAAACAAGCGGGAACCAGATCATATCCATTCTGTTGCAAGGCCTTGATGTAGCAATGGGCAGTGGACTTGCATCATATTCTGACAGCAACACACATTTCCAGGAACACAACAGATTAGCAGGCCAGTTTAGCAGGAATCTTCTTTTGCCTTATGAGTGTTCCTTCACTCTAGAGATTGCCAAGTATATATTCAATCACTGGGGCACCTCTTGCTATGACCACTTTGCAACTCCCCAGAACATGAAATGCTGCAGATATTTCACCATAGCTCCCCTTCCCAGACAACCACCCAGGGATGCTCTGTCTCATTGTTGACTCCCTAGGTTATGTTATGCTTACCCTCACCTTCTCCAGTGAACAAATTCTTAAAAATGCCTTATGATGCAAGGCCACTTTCATCCTCATAGCCACATTTTGGCATGAATAAATTGGTTTCCCCTTCTCAAACCTCACTTGAAGGAGTTCCTTAGGTCTTCTCGTCTGCCAAATCTAGTCAGTCACCTCTCAGGGCAGCCTCACCCAGATATTCCCAACATGAGCCTAACCACTTGTTTTCTCCAGTTTTAGTGATGGCAAAGGATACTTTGCTTCCCATGGATGTGCACTGGCATCATCACAGCAGTACATAAACCTTTGATCTGAAAGGCTTACCACAGTAAATGGAAAATGTTTACTTCATGGGCAGAATCTCAGAATACTGAGCCCTTTTTAACTTCTACTGGGGATGTTCTCCATTTTCTTTCCACCCTTTTTCACTCTGGCTCAAGTTTCTCAGTTATTAAAGTTCAGTTGGTAGAGATATCTTCCTTCCCTGTTGGCTTCAAGGATTGTTCACTGGCTTCCCACCAACTGTGTAAAGCTTTCCTCAAAGGAACCTTTCTTCTATGATTCCCGATAAAGGACCTTGTGCCATCTTGGGATCTAAATTTCTTCCTAGAAGCCTCCAAGCCTCCATTCAAACCAGAAGATTTTGCAGACTTAAAATATTTGTCTTAGAAAACTATCTTCCTGGTAGCTTTCACATCAGCCAGAAGAATATAGGAACTTCACACTCTTTCATCTGCATTTCCCTATATCATTTTTCACAAAGATAGGGTTATGTTAAAAAGAAATCCTTCCTTTACACCAAAACAGGTCTCTGAGACCAATATTTTTCAATCCATTCACTTACGTGTGTGTTCTTTCCTATCTGTCAGAAGAGGAATACATCCTTCATACATTGGATGTTCACGGTTTGTATCTACTTTGTCTATTCCCTTCATTACAAATCCTTCTCTGCCAAGCCCAGGGTTTTTTCTTCCAGGGCCATGGCAGCATCCACAGCCTTTTTCAGTTCACACTCATTGGATGATGTCTGTGAAGCTGCTACCTGGTCTTCTACGCACACCTTCATTAAGCCTTCAAATCCAATTGCATCTCCAGAGCTAGAGCTTCATTTAGGGCTTCCATCCTGAAAGGTCTCCTCTGTTATGAGGCCATCTGGGATTTCAATGCCTGGGGATTATGACCCTTACATTGGATCAGATGTACTAAATTAATAGGATACAAAAGTTAAGTACTTACCTTAATAAAATATAATTTCATTCCAGTCCATTCCATATGGCAACCCACCTTTCTTCCCTCATCTGTCTATAGATCTGAAGGATTGTGTCTTCTTCCTTAAGTCCAAGGCAGTACAAACCAGAGACTATACCTTAGGTGTCAAATAAGGTCATTATGGGAAGGAAAGGTGCTAACAGGGTTTGAGGCTGGAGCATTACATTTGCCAAATCAGATCTGAGCAGTGGCTTGTGAACCCATACATTGCATTGGACAGATGAATGAAAGGATCTATTGTTATACTAAATATATAACATTCCTTTTTCCTCAGGTTCTTCAGCTTTGCTCACCTTAGGAATAGAACCAGAGCCATGTATTAAAAGTGTAAAGGCTTCTATTCCAGAAAGCTTCTGGTATCAAAGAAAGAGACTTCTTGGAGACCAGTTTTAAATTTTTCCTTCATGTTTCAATTGAGTTTGCAAAGTGTTTAGCTTCAGTCATAGCTTATAACAGGCTGAATGACACTCATTTCTTCTTCCTTATTTGAATAAATTGCTTATCTTTGGAGGGTCTACTTCCAGATGCCGAGAGTTCTTAGCATGGGTTTCAACTCTTCTGAACAAACTGGGATTCCATTTAAACATTCAGAAATCCTCCTTGACCTCATCAGACTCATTTGTCTTTCAGGATGTCTTATAGACATTATGCAGCAATGTTTTTGATGCAGCAGAAGATGGAGTTTTATCAGGAAACCTTTATGAGCTCTCAGTGCAGTCTCAGACTTAGCTAGAGAGTTTCTTATGATTCTGGACTTCATGGTATCTATGTTTCTCATGATTCCATGATTCCTCTTGCTAGGTTGTACATGAGAAAGATCATATGGTATCTAAAAAACACATGGCCCCAGTACTTGCATCCTCCAGACACCTATCTTGGACTTTGCTTTAATGGAACTGCACTGGTGGACAATACAAATAAAAGCAATTACATGTACTTCCCCTTTTCTCCTCAACCTTCAACTTAATCTGTACTACCTACAGATGCCTCAGAATTTCTTTAGGCATTGTTCCTATGATGATAAAGGTACAAAGCCAGTTGGATTCTTCAGACAGACTAAAGCATGTTATTTTGAAAAAGATGAGAGTTATGACTCATAACGTTTTAATATCTTCACATCAGACCTCTCAACCAATTGGGGACAAATTTCAACAGAATCAGGGACAAGTCAAGCAGAAATCAGGGACAATCAGGGACACTTTTAAAATATTAGTGCCATTAACTTGAAACATTGACAGAATCAGAACATATGAATTAATACATATTTTTGAAGTAAAAGAAGTTTATAACTCTTAATTATTGTCATTATTCATTAAGTGTAATTCACCACCTTTCCTCCAAAAGTCACTAGTTTTAGGAGGGATTAAGAGGGACAGAGTTAAAATTTGAGTCAAAATCAGGGACAGTTGAGAGGTATGCTTCACATCTATTGTCCCGTGGACCTCTCATGATAATTATGGATAGCTCTACAATGATATGGTACATCAACAAGCTAGGGGGCACAAGATTGTACCCTCTGTACAGGCTGGTTATGATCACTTGGGAGTTAGCTCTTCAACATTCTTTAACCCTGCAAACGTGTTACATTCCATCAGAGTGAAACACAACATCTGCCAAACTGAGCAGGAGCAGGACAGATCCTTACAAATGGAATTTGGATGAGGAACACTTTCCAGGTATTGATCCACTTCTTTCAAAATACAGGTTTATGCATACTTTAATTCCATTGAAAGGCTATGTTTCTTTATGAATTTCTACCCTTTCCATTGATATCCAGGGTATTTCTGAGGATTAAGAAGGATTCTCAAAAAAATATTTGTGATAGCACCCCTTTTGGCCCAGGTAGTGTTGGTTCTGTCTTCTTATGGAATTGGTTAAGGGCAATTACCACAAGCTTCCTCACTATCTGGATGTACTCACAGAAGACACTGGGAGTTTGATGCACTCCAATCTACAACCTCTTCAATTATCTGTCTGGATTCTCTTACCTTTTTGGCACCTCTTTTTAGAGGATGTGCAGCAGGTACTAAAAGAGGCAAGAAATTCTGCTACTTAAAAATGTTATCTTGACACGTGGAAAGAATTTTCTAGTTGTTGCCTACCCAATAATCAGGGCCCTATTTGGAACTGTACAACTGATGATCAAATATATGTATGAGTTACTAAGCTCTCGTCTTTGTACTACTTTGTCAAGGTACATCTTGTGGCCACTTCAGAATGTCTGCCAATGGATCCTTCTTTCTTTTTAATGTTTTCTTAGTAAAACTGTTTCTGATAGGAGTGTTTCACCTGAGATCACTTTGCAAGCAGGTTGCTTCTTTCTGGGTTCTTAACTTTCTGCTGGAAAAGTTAACCACATCTCATTTTAAACCCACACTTCTGGCAGATACAAGGTTCATTATATGGAAAAGTACTGATTTAATAATCTTTACACCGACATCTACAAGATGACTATCTGAGTTGCAAATACTCTTGGGGGGGGTTAACCCAATATGGTCTGCTTTTGGGATAAGATATCAGTAAGAACAAATTCCTCATTCATACACCAGATTGTTTCAGAGTTCCGTTCTTTGAATTAGACCATCAATCTCTGTGTTCTATCCTAACTCAGAACCTTGGAGGAAAGATTACTTATACTCTGGACATGCATAGGCAGCTAAAGTACTATCTTGACAGAACCAAGTTGTATAGAAAAGCCAAACAGCTATTTATTTCTTATATTGGGACTAGTAAGTACACCCTTGTCAAATAGACTATTTCCAGTTGGTTGTCCTCAGCTATTGCCTTTTGTTGTACCCACCATGGTAAGCCACTTCCAGGCAGTATTAAGGCACAATCTCCTAGGGCCTTGTCTTCTTCAGTGGTATATTGGAAAGCTTTGTAGAGACAACTACATGGTCCTCTGTATATACTTGTAGAATTAATTATATTCGGGATTCTTGTGGCTAGATCCAGGACTGGCTTTGCTAGGACCATTCATCAGGGACTCCTGGATCCATAGCCTTCCTCCTCCCAGGTTGGAAAGGCTTTTGTAATCAACCCATACAGCCTAAGTGCTACTACAGCATTAGACATTATGAACATATTACAGCTGTGTAAGTTGCTCAACTAATGATAATAGTTTTAAGATTGTATAACTCACTTGATGTTGTTGGTAAAGTACAGTTGTATAAGTTGCATTACCTGTCACAGTAGATGTTCAAATTCCTCACTGCTGCAGTAGCTGTACCTACCCAACATTCCCTAGTGGTGTACAGGGTTATTTATTTAAGGCAAGAAAGTCCTGAAGATTTTCTACTTGGACTGCCAGTTATCCCTCCTCAGAGCTGACCAAGGAGCAGTCATTGGAAATTTGGTAATAGGACAGAGCTTTTAGAAGCTGTCTGGTTGTTGTGCCTTTGACGAGATCAGCCCATACTGCCGAAAGGCAACTGCAGCAGTGAGGAATTTGAACATCTACTGTTATGGGCAAGTGCAACTTATACAACTGTACTTTTTGAGATGAACAAATTACCAAAGAGTGATTTAGTTGAGAAAAGCTATAAACTACAGAGATGCCACAATTCACAAGTGTTTTACTTTACATACCCAGTTAATTGTCACTGTCTGAGCTACAAAATGTAAGAATGACATAAGCTGTCACTAGTCTGGATATGATGTGATTATCTTAGTCTTGTTACAAATCAGCTAGATGTCTGTTGATTGTTGTTATCCCAACTCTGAATTTAGTACCACTTTTGAGGAATATCTGTAGATAAGTGGATGGGAACTCAAGGCCTTTAGCCAGTAGAATGCCTTTATCTAGCATTTGGAAAAAAGAGTGAAATAAGGTGGCACTGTTTACTTTAGTGTTCACATAGACTACTTACATCAAAAACCAATTAATAATTACAAACATACTACATAATGCATAATTATGGAGCGTCGATTCAAAGCAAAGAAGTTAGTTTTTTCTGGTTTTACTCAAATTATATAATACAAAATCAAGTAATTTCACCCAAGTCTTAGATGCAACTATTTTGTTGGTATCAGAAGTACTTTAATGCTGCAGACATTGTAGGTTATTCTTACTCTTCCAGGTTTTCAAGCCAAACACAGTAAAAGTTAAATTAAGAAAATAAAAGGACTCTTTTCTCAGTCCAGGAGACCAGTAGTCACTTAATTGGACATTTTATGTGTGGTATCAACAAACTCTAAAATACCCTTCATGAATAGTCTAATATGGCTCAAAGATATATCATACTAACATTACAAGGGCAATATCGCAATGTAAAGATGACATCAGTATTTTAAAAAAAGCACAAACAAAGAAACTGTAGATTAATTATTTCATGTAGCAGACAAATAGGAAGACAAGGACTGCAATACATTTTGTCCTATAATTCCAACTTGTTACATTTAAAACCCAAGAAATACTCGCAACTGTCAGAATCCGATAACTTCTCAGGTGTAAGATTCAAATATCCCATATGAGATCCAGATAATAATTTAACATTACGTATTTTATTTATTTATTTACTTATATGTTTATTAAATGGGTAACTGCACTGGTCTGAGGACCTTTATCCAGAATAACCTGTGCCATAAGGCAAGTAAATGCATTATTTACAAAAGTTGGAGAAAAAAAACAGCTCTGCATACACTATTTACAAAAGCTGCAAATAACAACTCATCAGAATTAGTTACAATATATATATGAAATGCAGCTGCAGTGGGGTGTAAGACTGTATTTTACGCCTGTAATGAACATATTAGTGAGTATTGAATACATTGGATGTACAAAGAAGGCTATAAGGAGAATGTTGGATGTTACAAAAACAGCAAAAAGATCTTGCCACACAAGTATTATACAGTTACATTAATGGCACAGTTGTTACCATTGGCTAGATAGGACTGATAATTACAGATGAGCACAGCATTCTAAAGGATAGAACTGAAGTGTCCAACCTATATGGTAGGAGGGTGGTTATATTACTTTGTCGAAGTGACTGACCATCACATCCCTATTTGTTGAACTTAATCCAGTGAAAGCTATATGTATCGAACATTCATTTATGCAAATGTTTTCCCAGAAAAAAAATTAGTTAGCCATCATTGGGGAATTTTCCCTTTTCCCCAGTGTAGTGCGATCTCAAAGTTGGTATAATTAATTGGGGGGGGGGTGTGGAGGACACAGCCCCCCCACCTGGGTGGGTTTTAAATAATGTGTTTTTTGTGACAGGTACTAGATTGGCCCATTATTTTTTTCCCTGGGAAAAAACGTGTGTAAATGAGCATTTGACAAATTTAGCTTTTGATGGATTAAGTTCGACAAATAGGTATTCGACTGTTAGTCCCTTTGACAAAGTGATGCAGACCCGGAGGGAAGATGAGATGTCTGAAGAATGTTAGGGAGACATAAAAGTTTGGAGGTGGATAATTGTTAGTATGACAGTACTGGAGGTATGATCCAGTGATACATTGCAGAAGAAGTCAGAGGACAATTAGTGCTGTTTTCGGGCTTTATCTTTAAATGGTTTTCTGGAAAAAAAAAAAGCATTTTATAAACAGCTGTTATACAATCAAGCAACTTTACTCATGAAGAAAGCTAAAAGTACTTGAATGAGAGGATTTCCAAGCAAACCATCTTCACAAATCTTTTATTTCTACTACTGGCAATGTCTGCAAAGCATTTCTTCTGCTCTAGAATCTACAACTGTTCTTTCATCTGCTTATTGAATCTTCACAATCTTGCAGGTGAAGCCCTTCAGGCATAAGTTGGCCAGCCAGACACAACAGCTAGGAATCTCTTTGTCTGGTTTCAGAAGTTACCACAGCACGTGTTAACAGGGGAAATTCAGCTGTTTTTATTCTTGTAAAGCAGATGAGTAAAATAAATGCTATAGGTTTTTGAAGTTTAAGAAAATGAAATCAAAGATTGTTATACCTGTCTACTTTGATAAAGTGTATTATGATAACAATTAGCATTAAAGTATGCCTTAGTACTTACCAGAATTTGTTCTCTAGTTTTGAATAATAACCACATACTTTTCATCTAAGGAATGTGAAGAAATGGATCCTCAGATGGATAAATATGAGTGAACATTAGAATTTTCAGAGTTTCTTTGTTGTATGCTAATAGCAAAGGTTCAGCACACAGTTCCTTGACAATTAATATGTTGGCAGGCACATTAAGAGCATGCCACCTGCACAAACACCCAGGCATATGCAGGTAGGCAGGCAGACAGACAAACAATACACATATATAAACACACTTGAGTGTGCACATGCTCGCTCACACACACACACACACACACACACACACACACACACACACACACACACAAACACACATGAATATAACATGAACAACAAAAATAAAGACTAGAGGAGATGTCTTGCATTCCAAAACAGCCATTTTCAGGCTTTCTACATAAAACTTCCTTAACTTTATATATCATAACTGATGTCAAAACACCTTGGCATTTATAGGTATGGTATGAAGGTGACATTTAAATAGCTTGAGAATCTCCTTCTCTTTCAGAATTAAAAATATGGTGCATTTTTGATAACCAATGCATTCTGTATGCTGCTTTTAATAAATTAACATCAATAACTGATCTGTTAGTGGGAAATAAAGCATCAAATTATGTGTTTGTGATGAACTGAATGGTTTTCATTTTCAGTGGGGAGAGCTGGTGAGTGTTGGTTTTTGGTAACGGAAGTGAGGGGGGATTTAATAGACTATGTTCTGATTTACAAGACTAAGTTTTATTTTATTTAGGTTTGTGAACTGGAAAACTGTCCAATTCCAATGTGTAGAGATAGTGTAATATGGGTATGAAACATGTGAAAGTAAATTATAAACTGTGCAATATATTTATGGGGTTATCAAGACTATATTGTGGCAATAAGCAGCATAGGAGATTAGCTAGTGGGTATCCATTAACGTGATGTCTCCTGTGGGAGTGCATTCTGAGCAGGAAGCCACATATGTGTATAGACATCATGTAAAGATATTCATATTTCAAAAAATGGTGCAAGTTATCAGCTACTGTGAACATGAAAGAGAATGACAGCTTTATTTATATATATATATATATATATATATATATATATATATATATATATATATATATATATATCTGGGTGTACTTCGTAACAACGAAAGACCAGATGAACGAAACGCAGAACACCGAGACGAAAACAACGAAACCCCAGAACACTGAAAAACACGTAAGTTTACAAAACACACATAACACACAAAAACACACACACAACTGTCCCACACTACTAAACAAAACACCCTACACTAATGATAGGCAGGGGGGCAAGCACCCCTTCACCCCCTACGTGGGGGGCTGCACCCCCCACACCCCTCCTTCTTTAATATTCTAACTCCGAGATCGCACAGACACACAAGGCAAGCAGACACCCAGTACAGTCCCTCACACATACACACCACAGTCACAACACACACTTGCACACAGCATTTCCCCTCAGAAATACACACACACACACACACACACACACACACTGACCTACAGCAGAACACGAAAAGCGCTAATTCAAACTCCCGTAATATCGGGATTTTAAATTTTGCGCTTTTTGATGTTCTGTGGTTTCGTTGTTTTTATCTCGACATTCCAGATTTCGATCTTCTGGTCTTTCGTCCAACTCACGTAGATATATATATATATATATATATATATATATATATATATATATATGTATATATATATATATGTTAATTAATTTATTTACTTATTTATTTTTTTCACTGTGGTAGAGCGCTGATCTTGATGGATCATTTTAAGGCACAGCCCGGTGTACACAACTGAAGAGGAAAGGTACATAATTATATGTACTTGCACTCATAAACAATTTATACAAGCAAACACAAAGCAGATTGAGCAATCACAAAGTAGATTGTTACACAAAGTAATTAATGTGAAGGGAAAATTATTTATCCCAAATGTTCTTTTTGGTCCTATGGATTGTTAATTAACCATTTATTTTAACTGCATGATTGCAATTAGAGTGAGAACTAGAAATGTGGGTGGGAGAAAAAGAAACTGAAGTGAGGGAGGAAGGATGAGGGGTAGGGGATATGGAAGAGGAAGTTTTATGAGGATGAGGGGTATGGGATATAGAAGAGGAGGTTTTATGAGGATGAGGGGTAGGGGATATAGAAGAGGAGATTTTATGAGGATGAGGGGTAGAGGATATGGAAGAGGAGATTTTATGAGGATGAGGGGTAGGAGATATAGAAGAGGAGATTTTATGAGGATGAGAGGTAGGGCATATGGAAGAGGAGATTTTATGAGGATGAGGGGTAGAGGATATGGAAGAGGAAATTTTATGAGGATGAGGGGTAGGGAATATAGAAGAGGAGATTTTATGAGGATGAGGGGTAGAGGATATGGAAGAGGAGATTTTATGAGGATGAGGGGTAGGGGATATGGAAGAGGAGGTTTTATGGAGATATTGGCATTAGAGATTTGTAGAATTAAGTAATGATGCTGTTGTGGAAGCATTTGCAGTGAATCTGCATACTAAGGAACATGCTAGTTCTTTCTGGAACCTGTTGAATGAAAGGATGGATTTTTTATGTTTTGTGGAATAGATTCTCATATTTTGGCAGTGATAAAGGAGAGTGTGTTCTGTGATTTGAAGGCAAGACACTGACAACCCTCTCCTCTTATCTTCCAACACCCAGACTTGCGAGAGATGCACTTATATATCCAAACTGGAAACAATGCACTCTTCAGCCAAGACTGAAATAGCTGGTCAAGAGGAGAAGGTCAACACTTGCACCATGCAGCATGGAACATGTAGGACTTAGAACAAACACCACTACAGTTCTCACATAAAAACAAAAGCCACACACCCACATTTGCGAGGATCTCAATAGAAATCTACCTAAACATCAGAGACCTCCAAGGCAGAAATGCACTCTACCATCACAGCATGGCACAAATCACAAGACACATAGCTCACCTGAACAGTGTGCCAGTCAACCAAAGCCCCTAAGGCAAAACAGCTTGCCCAATCCATTAATCATAGGTGACTCAATAGTGAGGCACACAGATATCCCACTCACTAGGCTGAATAAGGAGAAGGTAACAGTCAGCTGCCTGTCAGTCACCAGGATCCATCACATAACGCACACACTCAGGTCACTCCACAACAAGTACAAATATGACACTGTCATTCTTCATGTTGGTGTGAATGACCTGATACATACCTCTCTGGACTACATTAAATGAGACATGGAAGAACTCTTGGATCATGTAGCCCAGGCTGGTATGACCCAAGCCCTGAGCAGCATCCTACCGTCGTACAGCATGATACCATATTATGAGCAGAAAATGATTGATTTCAATAATTGGCTGTTTCTGGTGGCATTCTAAGGGGCTCAAGTATCTGTCTGCCTGGGATGACATAATTGACAGACCTCGATGCTTTGCCAGAGATGGCCTGCATCTGTCATCCCTGGGATTCCGTATACTGGCCAAGGCTCTTGCCACCCCTATAGTGCCTTTTTTTAGGCAGTGTTCCAAGGACCAAACTACAACCATAACTGCTATAAATAAATGGAATCTGAGGGTCATGCTGCTCAATGCTAGAAGTCTAAATCTCAAAGTGCACTCGCTCAAAACACTCCTTAAAATGGAGAACGCCGACATGTGTGCTGTAACAGAGACCTGGTTCAAGGCAGCAGAAAGCACCCCTGCTCTACCAGGCTATAATTCATTACACACCTTTTGGCCCCAAAATTCAGACCGAAGTTCCAAAGGCAGTGGTGTCTCCATATTCATAAAGTATATACACACCTCCAGACTGGTAGCCCAACATAATGCTGCAGAGATACTCCATGTGCAACTAACATTGGGTAAGACAGCAATTCAGGTCATAGCCTGCTATGTCCCAAGCTCCCATTCCACATTCCTAAGCACCCTGGATTATATTAGGGTCCAACCCAACACCCTCATATTGGGCAACTTCAACAACCCCTCCATTAACTGGGAAAATTACTCATGTACCAATGCACCTGCCCAATGTTTCCTGGAATTCATTAATTCCAATGCCCTGGACCAGCTCATTCTCACCTCCACTAGAGGGAGCAAACATCCTTGACCTGGTTATAACTAACATGGGTGACCGCTGCTCTGCACCAATAGTCAACTCTTCCCTGGTTAGATCTGACCACAAAATAATCACCTTAGATATCCACATCCCACCCACTCCCCCCACAAAGGTAACCGCTGTGAAAAACTTCTCCAAAGCTGACTTTGGACTCCTAAAAACAGAGGTGGCAAACTTCACAACACCCATGCAGATGGAGAATAGGTGCATGACTGCTGAATCCTACACCAATGCACTGTACAAACACTTAAACAAATGCATAGATCTGGCCATACTCAACAGAACCAAGACGCTCTCCTCCAAAAAAAGGAAGTCAATCTGGTGGTCCCCTGTCATAAACAAACTCTACAATAGAAGAAGCAGAAAAAGGTGATGTTCTATGACTGGAAAAACTCCCTTATTAGCCTCAACAGAAAGTTGAGATCCCTCATTAAATCCTCTAAAGCTAGCTACAAAAACAAGATTGCAGCAGATACTAAAGATAATCACAAGGTCTTCTATGGCTATGTCAAAAATCTCCACGGCAATACTCAGGTTTTCTCTGAGCTATTGCACAACGGTTCCTCTTACACCGAGCCAACAGATATTGCCAATATACTAGCCAACAGACCCAGTGCCAGCTTTACCCCTCTCTCCCCCCAAAGAACCTATCACAATATCAATAGAATCCCAGGCTCCCAATATTACTGCTGTGCAAATTAAAACTGCACTACCCAAGGCCAAGAATACATCTTCCATAGGACCCAACAACATCCCTGGCTGTGTTCTACATGAACTACAGAATGAACTAGCATCTCATCTATGTGCCCTGTTCAATCATAGCCTCACCTCAGGCTTTGTCCCTGCTGAATGGCACACTGCTGCAGTTATCCCTCTCCATAAAGGGGGAATGACTACAGACCCTGGGAACTATCATCCCATTAGCCTGATGAGTCTGATATGTAAGGCTATGGAGTGCATCATCATGGGCCTAATAAATAAGGACATAGGAAATCTCCAAACTCTGGATCCCCTGCAATTTGGCTTTGTGAAGGTTAGATCATGCCTGCTCATCCTGGTTGACTTCTTCGAGACAATCACCAGAGCTGTGGATGAGGGCAAGTTAGTTCATACAGCCTACCTTGATCTGTCTAAAGCCTTTGATACCATTCCCCACTCAGGAATCATAGATACACTCACTAAACTAGGCATCAACCCCTATATCACTAGGTGGGTGACAAAAATGGCTCACAGATAGAACCCACAGTGTGAAAGTAGCAGACTCCAAGTCAGACTGCCAACCAGTCACTAGTGGAGTCCTACAGGGGTCAGTCCTGGGTCCCCTCCTGTTTGGCATCTACTTCTCTGAAGTCCAGGCCAACAAGAAAGGTTTCTGGCTGACCAAGTTCACAGATGTTTGCAAGCTGGGAGCCATTATTAACTCCCCAAGTGATGTAGACATCCTGCAGAAAGGCCTCATTGAGACCAATGACTGGTGCCAAAACCGTGGCCTTAAACTCAATACCAAAAAATGCGTCGCCATCCCCTTTGGAAAAAACTCATTACCCATGAATTATCACATCGATGACAATCCACTGAACACTGAAGGCATAATAAGAGAGCTGGGTACACAGGTTGATAGCAACCTCTCCTTTGACCACCACATAGCCACTGTGATCAGATAGTCCTTCTATGTGGCACATCTCATTACTAAGGGTTTTGCATCCAGGAAGTAGGAGATCATTGTTTCTCTCTGCTCTTCCCTCATAAGACCAATCATTGAGTACAATGTCATATTTGTCATGTACCTCACCAGACACCTGCACCAACTGGAGAGACCGCAAAAGTACCTCACAAAGAGGATACTGAGCCTTAAACACATGTCCTGTATGGACGGACTAAAAAAACTCCAGTTATTCTCTGTCTCATATCGCGTACTTAGAGGTGATCTATGCTTGACTTGCAAAGCCATGTCTGACCCAGCCCTGTTAGATATGCCACATCTAAACAAATCCCAATCCCTCCACACTACATGCTCCAGAGACCTCAACCTCATTACCTCAATCAACAGAACATGCTAGAGGGATAGTTTCTTAACCCAGAGACTGCCCATAATCTGGAATAGACTTCCATTACACATCAAGCAGACTACCTCACTAGCCCTCTTCAAGAGAAATCTTGACAAGTGGATGGGAAATAGAAAATCCACCCCGGGAATCACTTCAGTCAGTCTGCTAGATAGAGGCACTAGAAACTAACGTCTGCACAATGCCAGGGAAATCCTATGGGCTAGGCTTGTGAAGGCTGTAAGGCCATTAGCCTAGTACTCCTCTATGAACCTATGAACCTAAGAGAAGTGAGTTTGTAAGTGTGGTGTGAAGCGGGCTAGGGATCCAAGGATGCACAATGGTAGGATTGTCTCTGGACCCTTTGTACGAAATATGTGAAGCTTTGCTCAATGATGAGTTTGAGAAAAATAGGTCCTAATAAAAGTGTAGTTGTTTGAGTAATGGGAAGCCATTTAGTTTTGGAAAGAGTAAGACAGTGGTATTCCCTTTTAGGAGATATTGTGATGAATTGCTAATTGTGATTGGCAGTGACTTGCAATACAGATTCATTTTTTTTTTTTAGACTCTGTTGCAGAAAGAGGGAGACCGTTCTCCATTTACAGAAGCAGGACTCCTTGCCTAGTCTCTGCTTTGACTGTAGGTCTGAGGAATTGTGATATTTTCTGTGCCCAGAAAAAGAAGTTTGTTGAATTTGGCTTTAATGATCTGAATAGGAAGCTGGAAGTTTGGACATGATCCTGACCATATGCCGATGTACCTGTGGTGGGGCATTGTTTCAAGACAAGTGTTTTGTTTGTGGTATATGTCCCAGCTACAGGCAATTCTGGTGAGCTTTAGGGGTGTGTCTTGTTTTAAACAGCTGAGGATAAGGTTGAGTGAGTCTAGCGATTTTTGTAGAGACCTCAGATCATACTCTAATTTTTCCTAAATATTGACAAGAAAGAGTACAGACTATTAATTAAATATATAATTTGCATATAAAATTATTTGAAGGTGGTGGATATTAAGACAGGTTATTAACAGAGAGTGAACAAAGTGAGTGACAGAATGAACACTTGTAAGACACCCTATGTAGGAGCTGCTGTGGAGAAGGAGGAAGTACCAATCTATACTTTAAAGGAGATAATCCCTTGTTTAATAGCCAAGAATGGGCATTTGTAGGGATAATAATGAGCCTCACCAAAATATTGAACATTCCTTCTTAAATCCACAAAATTGGGATCAGATGGTCAAAGGTATTTGTAAAAAAATACATGTTTTATACAGGGGAAAAATCCCTGTGCTCCCCACCCACTGCTACCTGGTGTGATCACATCTTAGGTTACCATTACTTTTATCAAGAAAAAAATCAGGTATTTGGTTTTCTTCTTTCTTCAACAAATTTAAAGAAAAGCTATATTTGTTAAACACAGTGTTTCATTTGATACAATATATCATTGTAAGTGTGCCTTCGGCAACCTCAGAGCATTTGCTAGAAATGGATTGTGCTGCACTTGAGGTTTTAATATGAGACCGATTGAATTATATCTGCTGTAACATCTACAACAAATTACAGGAAAAAAAAATCTGAAAACCAGTTGTATATTACACAGGGTCTCAACCATCCTTTCGTTATCTTTTCAATTATTTTAAACCTCAAAAGGAGACTAGGGTAAAAAGAAATATTAGCTAGTTAGTTCAGTATTCCCATAAAGCCAAAACCAAGATAAATAGAGCATTTTCTTTCTTAGTGCAAGGGACTCTAATGATTGATGTAGCAACACACACACACGCGCACGCATGTACGCACACACATACACACACACACACACACACACATTTATATATATATATATATATATATATATATATATATATATAAAAATATCATCAAAGCTGCAGAGCATCGACCATAACATGATTGAAGACCAGATCATCGAAGTTCTGCAACATCAACCTTTTTTAATGTAATTTTTGATAATGCAGAACTTCAATGATGTGGTCTTCGATCATGTTAAGGTCGATATTCTGCAACTTTGATGATTTGAAGTAGACCCACACACACACACACACACACACATATATATATATATATATATATATATATATATATATATATATATATATATATATATATATATATATATATATATATATATATATATATATCTTTATTTATATTGCTTTTGAATTCTTCACTGCTTGAGTATTTGTTATTGTCAGAACTTAAAGCTGTCCCACAGAGATAGTACTCAATTTATTTGTTGGCTCAAAAAGGTTTAAAGCAGAACAGTGTGTGGTATTTCACTGTCTTTAATCAAATGTGCTGGAAAGTCATGACAACACACTTACTGCTGTATTTACACACTGTTAGAAGGATTACATTTCATACGGTCATGTAAACCTAATACAGACAAGCAAATATTTTGTTATGCAGACTAACTTTAAAAAAAAATCAAATACCACTGCTGAGAGGAATGCTGGGTCTGTATCATGGGTTTTAATGTGTTACATGAAAAGCACATGTTTGCAGAATATAAAATCACTCAGTTAATCCAGCAACCAGACTTCAGAGAAGTAACTATAGTGCCAACAGTTTATATGGGTTAAATGTCCATATATCAGATGATGGTTGATGAATCAAATAATTCAGTCCTAATGGTTGGTTTCTTTTTTGTAGACTCTGTTTTCTGTTTAATAATAAACTATAGAAGTAAGAAAACTATAGAAGTAAGGAAATTGGAAAGGAATAAGCAGATGTTCAGTAAGTGACCCTGACTGTGTCATTTGCTGTTCTGTAAACTAGTCCTGCAGAAAGAAAAGAAAATAACCCCCCCCCGGCTCAAAAACAAAAAGCTGAATATTTTACACTGAAGTAAATATCAGGTTGTATACTGCAATTGCTTTGATCATTTTTTTTTATTTATGTTACCATATGAATAAATATTCTCAGATAGTTTATCCTATTAAAAACAGTACACTCTTTCAAAATAAATTTCCAAATCCAGAGGAAAAAAACACACAAAGTAAATTATTTAGTTAAGGAGCACATTATCATTTAGCAGTTACAGAATGGTCAGTGAGTTAAGGACAGTTTACTCTATTGAAGACTAAGAGGTCATGATTCTGAACACCAAATTATCCAAGGCCAAACCAGATACATTTGTAATAGTCAGAGACCTAAATATTGACTGGGAAAGTAAGACAACACAGCAACTAAACATGGCTCTGTCGGGAAACATATTGACTCAGCTTGTGAAAAAAGACACTACACCCAGTCCTGTAACAGGTATAAAACAGTCCTAGGTTTAGTAATTATAAACATATTTTATACATTATCAGCCTTACAAATTATACCACCTGTAATGAGTGACCATTCTTTAGTTCTTACTTCCTGAAAATTTGCGACTGAAAAACTACCACCCAGACTCAAACTAATCTGTACTGTTCTCAAAGCCACTTGTGAGAATGGTATACAGTTGTCAAGATCCAGCAACAACCCTGTCAGCCTTCTGTAGTATACAAATGTCCATGTAATATAAGCAATTACTTCTACAAAAAGCAGCTAGTCTCCAGTAAGATAAAAAAATATCATGGTTAACAAGTGCTCTAAATAAATTAAAACCAGGGACAAAATGTGCCTAGACTGGCAAATTGACATTAATAACCAAAGTAAAAGAGAACACTTCCAAAGGCTAAGAAAAGGCATCAGAATTAATACCAGTAACTAAACTTTTCAAGGAACCAAAAAGGTTCTGGCAGGCTATTAGAAACAAATATTGTTTAAAACTTTATTCCAATGCACAGGTCAGTACAAAAAATATTATTCAAGGTAATATATTCTCTCCTCCGTCTTTAACAAAATCATATTATTTAACAATATATTCTCCTGCTCCCCCTACACCCCATCCACATAAATACATTCCTTCTCCCTCTTCTACTTTAAACATTTTCCAAAAATTCCATTCAGCAACTGTTAGATAAAACAGATTACCATTACAACCAAAACTTCCGCATATTACACCTCAGATTATTTAAAAATTCCAAAACAATACATTGCCAGAATGCAATAAGTTTGTAAGACAGAAAAAATATGTATTCTTGATAGTTTCATTTCTCCAAGTCTTTTGAGTTTCTATTACATTACAAAAATAGGCCCCATTCCTAAGTCAAAGTATGATTACAGTTCATGAAATTAGTATTTTTTGAATCTTTGATGTCAGCCAAAAGTGCTCTTCGCATAATCTGCAATGTGCCCAGCATTGACTCCTGGCTTCCTATTAGAATGACGAAAGCACATTTTGTCGAATGCGTTTTTGTCGACACATACAGAGCGAACAGGCAAAACAGCGAAGCAGCTGTTCAGCAAATTCTTTCCCTGGGAAAGAAGTCGCTTAACTGCTTCTTTGCTTTGTTGTGTTCTGCACTGTAGTGTGGTCACAGCTCCCGAGCATGAATTTGCAACAGTTACTGACCTTAGGGTTAGGATGCGGGTTAAGGTAAGTGCATATGTATGAAAGTGTTTACTGTTTTTTTTTTTTATTTTTACGTTAGATGTATGGTTGAGTTACGTGTGTATATGTTTTCAGCTGTTTACTTTTGTTTTGGGGGGTAGAATTAGGGTTAAGGTAAGTGTGTATGTGTTTGGAACTGTTTACGTAAATGTGCAAGAGTTACTGACCTTAGGGTTAGGGTGCGGGTTAAGGTAAGTGCATATGTTTTAAAATGTTTACTTTTTTTTCTGTTAGATGTATGATTGGGTTATGTGCATATGTGTATTCAGTTGTTTACTATTTTTTTGGGGGGGTACAATTAGGGTTAGGGTTAGACCCCATGCAATTCATATTTGCATGTATCTGTAGCATATCTAAATATGGCTTTAAATTCTTTTTTATGAGACCCATTGCTTCTACTATTATTGGAACTGTCTGGGTATCGTTCATCCAGATTGCTCTAATTTCTGTCTGCAAATTATGGTATTTTATGACTTTGTGTCTGTCTCTGCATAAGACACCGTAATCACTGGATGCGGCAATTTCAATGATTAATTCTACTTCTGTCTTCTTTTCATGGGCTACCACATCTGGTATCAGAATGGTGTAAGTCATGCATTTGAAGATAGTGCTGCTGTACTCATGTTGCAGAACTTGTCTTGTCATTAGCACAGAGGATTAAGGCCTCGGTTTGTTAACAAGCTACCTCCTGTAGCTTCTATGTGTGATTCTTGAGCAAGTCCATGTCAACTGCAAATTTGGGCTGGACTGCATGCATAGCAACTACCTATGAAATGAAAAACAGTGCAATAATAGAATAGCAGAATCATAAGTAATAACAAGAAAACAGTAACAATAGTAGTAATAGAATTAGAGAAATAGCTACAGGTACTATAGTCATAGCATGGCACACTGGCAACAATAGTAGTAATAGAATTAGAGAAATAGCTACAGGTACTATAGTCATAGCATGACACACTGACAACAATAGTAGTAATAGAATTAGAGAAATAGCTACAGGTACTATAGTCATAGCATGACACACTGGCACAGAGGTTGGCACTCGTGTCTCCAGCTCAGATTTTGGCTGATTTGCCATGTGTGTGTGTGTGTGTGTGTGTGTGTGTGTGTGTGTGTGTGTGTGTGTGTGTGTGTGTGTGAGATCTATGATGAACTGGTGTCTTGTAAGGAATCATCCACAGCTCTGTGACAACTAAATTCTACTATAGGCTCTGATTCTCCCATGACCTTTGGTTAGATTAAATGGGTTGTCAGAGAATGAATGGAGATTATAGGAATTCATGTAAGGTAGAATATATATTTTCTTTCTCCTTACTAAAGCTGACTTTTGCCTCCTCTGTTATCTTATTCTCTTAGCTCCCTAACCATGATGGCCTCTCCCTATTGTGATCTCCCCTGTAAGGATCTCTTGGTGGCCACTTCCTTCATATACAGGTTCTATTAGGTGTCAGTCACAACACATCAAGAGTGGGACAAGGTCAGATGAAGGGCTGTCATACAGCATCTTGTAGGGTGCGGGGTGGGGGCTGTTGCATAAATCCTACCTCTCCACTGTCATGGTGGCTGATATCATCAGGTTGATGTGCAATGGTATCACAAGGGTAATGTCTCCACCTACATGTTTATACTCCACTCAGTAGCTAAAGCTGTCTTCTTTTCATGGGCTACCACATCTGGTATCAGAATGGTGTAAGTCATGCATTTGAAGATAGTGCTGCTGTACTCATGTTGCAGAACTTGTCTTGTCATTAGCACAGAGGATTAAGGCCTCGGTTTGTTAACAAGCTACCTCCTGTAGCTTCTATGTGTGATTCTTGAGCAAGTCCATGTCAACTGCAAATTTGGGCTGGACTGCATGCATAGCAACTACCTATGAAATGAAAAACAGTGCAATAATAGAATAGCAGAATCATAAGTAATAACAAGAAAACAGTAACAATAGTAGTAATAGAATTAGAGAAATAGCTACAGGTACTATAGTCATAGCATGGCACACTGGCAACAATAGTAGTAATAGAATTAGAGAAATAGCTACAGGTACTATAGTCATAGCATGACACACTGACAACAATAGTAGTAATAGAATTAGAGAAATAGCTACAGGTACTATAGTCATAGCATGACACACTGGCACAGAGGTTGGCACTCGTGTCTCCAGCTCAGATTTTGGCTGATTTGCCATGTGTGTGTGTGTGTGTGTGTGTGTGTGTGTGTGTGTGTGTGTGTGTGTGTGTGCGTTTGAGAGATCTATGATGAACTGGTGTCTTGTAAGGAATCATCCACAGCTCTGTGACAACTAAATTCTACTATAGGCTCTGATTCTCCCATGACCTTTGGTTAGATTAAATGGGTTGTCAGAGAATGAATGGAGATTATAGGAATTCATGTAAGGTAGAATATATATTTTCTTTCTCCTTACTAAAGCTGACTTTTGCCTCCTCTGTTATCTTATTCTCTTAGCTCCCTAACCATGATGGCCTCTCCCTATTGTGATCTCCCCTGTAAGGATCTCTTGGTGGCCACTTCCTTCATATACAGGTTCTATTAGGTGTCAGTCACAACACATCAAGAGTGGGACAAGGTCAGATGAAGGGCTGTCATACAGCATCTTGTAGGGTGCGGGGTGGGGGCTGTTGCATAAATCCTACCTCTCCACTGTCATGGTGGCTGATATCATCAGGTAGATGTGCAATGGTATCACAAGGGTAATGTCTCCACCTACATGTTTATACTCCACACAGTAGCTAAAGCTTCTGTTTTGTAAAACAGAAATGGAAACAGTCACACATCTTGTTACTGGTTGTGATATACTAATGGCAGAAGAACTGTATACTGAAAGGCATAATAATATGGCAAGACTGTTGCACTGGGGATTGTGCAAACATTATGGTATTAAAGTGGGTGAAAAAAATGGAGACATGAGCCACAAAGCATTATAGAAAATGATGAAGTTTATATCACATAGGATCACCTATTACTGACAGTTCAAAAAAATAGATACAAGAAAACCAGATGTAGTCGTCCATAAAAAGAAGAAAAAAGTAGCACTGATCATTAAAATCGCTACACCCAGTGACTTCACTGTCTTATGTACAGAGAGACAGAAAATCATAAAATACCAGGATTTGCAGACAGAAACAAGGGCAATGTGGAAGAAGGATACCCAGACATTTACAGCAGTAGTAGTGGGAGCAATGGGTCTTATAAAAAAGAATTTACAATTGTACTTAGTTACTGATACATGTAACTCCATACGAATTACAGGAGTCATTATTGGGCACATTGTGGGGGCTGAGAAGAGCACTTCTGCGTAACATCAAAGATTGAAACAATACTAATTTTATGAACTTTAATCATTCTTTGACTTAGGAATGGGGTCCATTGCTGTTATGGCATTAAAAACCCAAAAGACTTGGAAAATTAAAAAAAAAAAACAGCTAAAGCTCTCATTTTGGCCCCAGTATTAACAGTGGGGTTCACAACCAGCTATTGCTCTCCACATCCCCTCACTCCTCCCCAGCTGAGGCAAGCAAGCCAGTACCTCATTATTCATGTTATACCCAATCATCTCCAAAAGAAGCTGAAGGACTTAGTCAAACCTGGTTCAGCTGGGGTTGTAGTCATGGCTTTTCCTTCTGTGCCATGGAGTTGGCTATGTAAGACAGCACATTTTAGTTCCACAAGCTGTTATTGTGGAACTTCATTCCAATTATGAAATACATTGTGATCTACTGAGTCAGTAATAATATTAGTACATACAGGGATGCAGATATTATTTTTGGAATTGTACACAGATTTGTAGAATGTAACTCCTCCACTAGAGTTGAACTCCATAGCGGGCACACGCAGGACATTGCAGTTTCTGGACACTATTATTTTTTCAGTACTGCAAAATAAAGTACATAACTAAAAGCTAAAAATAAAATTCCTGAAATGCCAAAGCAAAAGAAAAAAAATATTTTTCCATAATTTTTGAAACTGTATACAAATTCCAGGTTTGTTCCCCCACCCTAGTCTAGTCCTCCACTCAACTGATGAAAACTACCTGGCACTTCAACACAGACAGTTATATATTTCAGATTTTTAAACAAAACTGATGTGCTTCTATCCCTTGTATCCCTGTATGTCTGATGACACTCAACATTATGCCTTGTTGCATCCAATCAGCATTTTATGTGTACAAAGAATTGCTGCGGAAAGCACTTCAGCCTCAAATGCTTATCACTAGGGAAAATGGAAGTTCTATTTATTTACATTGTACTAATGACCGGGTCAAAGAATTATTTCCTAGCATAACCTAAACTTACATTTAGAGTGTAGAGACATGAGGGAAGCTTGGCTGAGATTCCATGCGTTTCATTGACAGATGAATTATTCCCATAACTAGCTGGACAGCACTTGCAGAGACAGCCATCATCATCAACCCCCTTTTTCCCATTTTACATTAAGGTGGGATGTTATGTTAAATGTTGCAATGCCTCTGAATTCTGAGCTTATAACAGCCATGCCCATCTGCTGCTAGTCTTCTGTAACACAATGCATCCATCTCTCTGCTGGATATCCTCATCTTCTCTTGCCTTCTTCCTCTCCCATATCTGTTTTACCATATCATATTCTGCTTTCCTGCTCATGTGACCAAATCACTTGAATACCTTCTTCTTGTTCTTCTTGGCTTATCTACAGTTGTGGCTACTTTGGCTTCCCCTCATCCACTCTGATACCCTATTTTTTTTCATGTGTCGCACAGTGTGCATCCTATTATCAATTTCAGACACTTCATTTCCATCACTTCAAACATATACAGCTGGTCTGCCTTCAGTGCCCAGATTTCTGTGGCATACAGATGCACTTGTCACATCACTGTTAAGAGCACCCTACTTTTCAGCTTCTTTTAAATTCATCTGTCACACATTACTCCTTACTGTTTGTGATGTTTGGCAGCAGCTCTAGTGATCAGATACTCAGACTTTTGTTTCTCTTTTACCCCATGCTGTACACTGCTCTGACTCAGTATGATAACTGATATTAATCATTCACCCTGCTTCAGTGGATATGGGTTCTTTACCTTCATAAACCCACATTGGCAATTTTCCAGTGCTCAGAATCACCTCTGACTCCCTGTGATAGGGGATTGGATAAGCCTCACACATCAGGGTAAGCCTAACCACTGTCACAGAAAGTCAGTTTTTCAGTCCTTTGCTTCCAGCAGTAGGGAACAAATAGTTGAATCTCCTCAGCAGCCTGCATTGGTAGACTACAGCTTCCAGATTCAGATACAATCCGTATGGGGACTTCTCTTCTTCTATTATTATATACTTTTGATTCCTTTCTGTTTTATTAAAGAATGTGCTGTGTTTATTAGCTTTTTATTTTCGTATTATTGCTATTTACTGCTGCTGTTAATTCCTCTGGGAATTCTAATTTGCTACTACTTGCATTGTTTGTATGTTTTATACTTCTTTTATGCAGTCATGGGTCTTTTCTAAAGTGTTCTATGACTTGTACTGAGAAATTTAAGTTCGGTGGTGTCAGTTGAACATTGGGCCTCTTGTTTCTGTTCTTTGCTTCATTTGTAAGTTCTCTCCGTAAAATATTATATTTTTCACTTTTATATTCTTTATAAGATATTACCACTGATTTAACACTGGTATAGCATGATTTTAGTGCAAATTAATTTATTGCTTACTTATACTTATTTGCATTTTCTTTGGATATTTTTTTCATTTCTGACAGGGGAAACTCTACGTAAATGCTTATTTATGCAGTTTTAAAATATTTCTATTTTATTTAAGGGCCTATACTTGATTTTTTGTAACTATTTGGACAAGTGATTACTTGATAGTGTGACTGTGTCTGCTATAGTTTACTACACTGTGCAGATTGTAAAACAAGGCTTTGCTAATTCAAATTGTTTCTGCTATATTTTATGCACTTTAGCACTATTTGCTGTGTAGGGACATAGTTTATATTTTGCATTATTGCAGTCCTTGGTTAGCCATTAATAGTACCATTGTGTTATCCTGGCTGGTGTTTTTTTTCCTGACATGATATATACTGATGCAGCTAGTTGTACCTATAAAGAAAAAAACACCTCAACAAAAACATGCCTCCGCCTACAGTTGTGAACCAGTTGTTGCCTTAAGCTGGCCTGGAGACCACTTGTCTTTTCTCTATCACCCTCTGGTGTAAACCTGCAGCTGTCTATGTTATGGAGCTAGATACATCCTCTGCGGCTTTTCCAGTATCTGGTTCAGGTATGGGAAAACAAAACATTTTAGGTGCAGGAGCGGTCTGCAGTAAAAGACCCCTTGCCATACATAATACTCTATCTCCAGATATTTTGTCCTATAGTGTAAGAAACATGACATTCAGGTTATTACCATGTGTAGGGCTGATGTGGTTTCCTTAGCTAAGAAGGTGTTACAGTCAACTAATTTCAGAGACTATGCACCTATTCAAAATGACTAGGGGACTACCTTCTCTGGAGATCAATCTAGCACTACAGATTTTAATGGGAACTGTGATGCAAACAGTAGTGAACACCTGGGACCATACAATCTGATTCTTTGTAAGGTGAACAGGTTTTAAAACCCAAGCAAGTGTTCACCTTTGCACAGATGTTTGCCAAGTTTAGAGATGTATTTGACTGGAAGCAATCTGGAGCTACACCATTAATTGGCAGAGTTTATTATCTTATTAAGGGTGAGATTTCAAATGTTTCAGCTGTTCATCCTCCATTTTTCAGCCTTAGAAGATGTCCATAAAACTGCATGTAAAACCCCTTTTGCCAAAGTGGCTATGAAAAAAGACTAAGTCTAATCTGATCTCGCAGCTCTCTTTGCTCCTTCATCAGCTGACTCAACTGAGGTTTCCCCAGCTGCCAGCTCTAGTAAGAGACCATTGACTTCTAACCTACACTGCTGGATAAAAGTGACAAGTGGTTAGAATTGCAGGGGGAAAAAAGTTGTTTCAGTTTAATAATTTAGTGTTTAGAATTTTAAATTAACATGCCTTCATGTGGAAATTTAATTTGTAATGAGCCTACACTTTAGATGTTTTTGTTGTATTTTTGTCTGCTGAACAGAAGTGTTATATGAATGAGATTGTTTCTAATTTGACTCAGATTTCAAAACATGCTTTGATGAGTGTCTTGGAAGGTGTGGATACTACTTCTAGAAATGCAGCCGGTTCTGTTATATTGAGAAGGTTTGCTTGGTTACATAACCAGAATTTTTCTGAGGATTTAAAAAAAAGTTAGGTTTTGAATTCTCCTTTAAATTCTGAATTTGTGTTTGGTCCTGCAGTTACCCAGATTCTTAAACAATGGGAGGACAGAGGTAAATTGACCCATGGGGTATCTAGAATGCTTCATATTCCCAGGTTCTCCCCTAACAAGGTGTCCAAATTCAAAGTGGAACAGAAACTAAAATCCCATCCTAACAAGAGTCAGCGTACCAAAAGGAAATGGCAGGAGGATTATGTTTTCAAACTAAATAAAAGGAGTTCCTTTCTCAAGAAAGGTCTTTCCCCTACTAAAGAACGACTATGCCAGGACTCAGGGCATACTGTCCCTCCTCCCCTTTCACTTCTCCAGGCGTTAGCTCAGCCTAGCAGCCTGGCAACAAATACTGTATTGCAAAACACTGCACACTGAGCTCATCACTGTCAAGCCTTAAAGCAGCTAAACTGGCTAGAGCTTAACAACTGCATAACATACTCTCAGCTAGTTATGGCATTCAAACTGATGTATTTTCCTGAACAATGCCCTGTATTAAAAAACATATTACTGCCCTACACTCCCACAAGGGACCTCCATTCTGGTGATAAATTTCTACTAAACACCACTGAAGTGAATAATTCATTGGGAGAATCACTATACTCCTGTTACATCTCTAAACTCTGGATCACCATCCCTACACAAGTAGAAATGATTAACAAACTTCCAAGCTATAAAATTCAACTCAATATCTAAGCCAGCCCTGGTCATGCTCATGTTCATCACCAGGTTAAGGCCTCTAGTAAAAGCACAAACCTCTTATTACTTATCACTAACTTTTTGCCCTCCTCTACTTGAATCATTACACCCAGAACATCTTTCCTCCTGCACTTAAATTAATACAGCCGTTTCACCCCCCAGCAACATTACTCATCTTGCTCTTTTTCCAACTGCTACCATCCACTGGTCTGCCCCGTCATGCATCTCCTGTATACCAAAGTTATAAACCTTCTAGATGCACCAGTTTGGAGCCGGCATCCTAAATAGAAACAATCCTACACCATGCTCTCTCAGTCATATGCTATTACCACTGTCCTCCTATACAATACTAATATCCCCTCCTACATAATTTTATAACTTCAATATATCCCTTGAACTCTTTACAAACCTATACAATACTAAAATCTTCCTTCCTACATCGTTTTATAACTAAATGCATCACTTATCTTGAACTCCTTGCAAACCTTTCTTTACTGAAATGAAAGATCACTAAACGTCTTTACAATAATGTTTCCGTTTGCAGTATTAATCTATTTACTTTTATAAGATTTTTACAGCTGGAACAACTGTATAGTCCTATAATTGTTGATGTAAATACTTTACTGTATATACCTGTCTTGTAATTATGCTTGTTGTTTCATGAGAAATAACTGATGTTGTTATGATAACTGTCTGAAATTCACTTGTTAGTATAAAAGTACTGTGGAGGAGCTTTTCTCCCCGGGCCTCCGCTGAAAATGGGCTCTGCCAATTCTGACTTTTCAGGTCAGAAAGACAAATAAATAGTCTCAGACAAGTGGGTGCTGGGAGTAATTCAGTGAGAATACTCTTGGCATTGGTCAGAAAATCCTCCACCCTTCAGGGAGATCCCCCTCGCACCCTCCAGCACAGACTAATCTGCCCTCTCCATACTTCTTCACAAGTTGCAAACAAGGACTATAGAACCAGCTCTTGCACTACAAAAAGGAAAAGGATTTTACACCATAATCTTTTTGTTACCCAAAAAGGAGCTATTGCAGAGACTAGTTTTAGATTTAATGTACCTAAATACCTTTCTGAAAGTACCCAGATTCAGAATACTCACCTGGCAGATGGCCTTACCCCTTCTTCTGGACCACTGTTTCATGGTGATTTTATGTCTGAAGGATGCTTATCATAGCATGCTAATTGCTCCCATCTTCAAGTTGAATCTACAAATATCTTGTTTCACAGCTTCACAAAGAATTGTCTTCCTGGGATGTATAATGGACACAGAAAAAAAGTATGGCCTTTCCGTTAGAAGACATAGTCCTGACTGTTTAGAACATTTTCAAGATTTCTGTCAAGTAGCTGCCTATGCAACAGAGTTTCTCAAAATTCTAGGCCTCATGGCATCAGCAATCCTGTGATATCACTGGCCAGACTCCACATGAGTAAGATTCAGTGGTACTTAAAAATTGTTGGATCCAGTACCTGCTTATTTTGGAGTTCCAGGTACCAGTGCTGGATTTTGTGAAATGAGAGTTACACTTGTGGAGGGATCAGATGTTTCTCAGTCTAGACCTACCTTCTCTCTCTGGACCCCATTTTAGTCACTCCAGATGGATTCATCAGATTTTGCATGGGGAAAAGTATATAGGGGAGTTCAAGTGCAAGGTGAATGGGGTCCTTTGGACACTACAAAGTACATAAGCACCAAATTACTGTTAGCAGAGATTCAGACCTTAAACGTTCCTCACCACTTAGGGTCTTTAGGTACCCTTTTATTAGTCACAGATAGCACCACATTCATGAGGTACCTGAGCAAATAAAGGGGATACAAGTCATACCTTATTTGCCATTTGGCGGTGATTGCCTGGGAGTTATCTTTATAGTATTCTCTGATGGTTCAGGCCTCAAAAATCCAGTCAGAGCAAAACCTAGTGGTAAATAGACTAAGCAGATCCTGAACAGAACCTCATGAGACTCAGGATAGCAGTCTGTCTGGATTTGGTCCAGATATGGAGAACACTTCAAATCATTCTGGTCTCTCCCTTTCAAAACAGACAGTTGAAAAACTTCTGTTTGAGACATCCTTGCAACCATGCTTGGAGGACAGGAGCATTCCCATTCTGTTTGATGGGAATGTTCCTTTATGTATTTCCCCCATTTCCACTGTACTTCTGAGAATGCAGAAAGAATTACCAAAGATGATTGTGGTGACCTTTTGGCCCAGGCAAAGGTGGTTCTCACTTTTTAATTAAATTGAACAAGAGCAATTACCACAAGCTTCTTTACACTCGGGATCTGTTTACATGGTATCAGGGATGACTGGTGCACCCCAGCTTAGAACAATTGCTACCAACAGCCTGGGTGATTCTATCTTGATACTTTTTAGGCATTTGTGCCATGAGGATATGCAGCAAGTATTACAGGAGGTAAGAAATCTGCTTCAAGTGGAAGAGGTTTTTTTAGATGATGCCTAATCAATATCAGAGGGCCCAGTATGGTGTCTACCCCTCTGGTTTTGAAATATTTGTGTGAGTTACCCAATGATGGCTTATCTTATGCTTCCATCAAGGTACATCTTGCAGCCATCACAGCCTATCTACCAATGGATCCCCCTCTTTCATCTCTTTTTTGTGGTCAAACAGTTTATGAAAGGAGAGCCGCACTTCAGATCCCCTCAAAAGCAAATTCCTCCTCCTTGGGATGTCAGCTTTGTTTTTGAAAAAAATACCTTTTAAACCTTCTTTCAGAATGGTTTGAGGTTTATCACTTGTTGGCTTATTGTTCTGCCATCTGCATGTTGAGTATCTGAGCTGCAGGCTCTCACGATGGGCCAACCCTATCAGTTTTCCACCAGGACAGGGTTGGTTTATACACTGATTCTCCTTTCATACCAAAAGATGTTTCTGAATTTACCTTGAATCAGGCCATTAATCTTTCAGTTTTCTTTACGGAACCTAAAAGCAAAGAAGAGAAGATTCTGCATACCTTAGATATGTATAGGCAGCTCAGGTACTGCCTTGACAACACTAAGCCCTTCAGGAAAGCTTAACAGCTGGTTATTTCCTATTCTGAGACTAAGAAAGGTCAACCTGACTCTAAGGAAATGATTACTCATGAGCTGTGTTCTGCTGTTGTTTTTGTGTTACATGGTAAATCTATTCCAGACAAAGTTATGGCACATTACACCAGAGCCTTATCCTCTTTGGTGGTATATTGGAAAGGACTGGACTGTAGAGGAATTCTAGAAACAACAAGTTGGTCCTCTGTTCATATCTTTACCAAGCTCTGCAAACTGGATTTTTCCTCATGTTCCAGAGCAGGCTTTTCCAGGACCATTCTCCAGCTTTTCCTGGATCCTTATCCTTCCTAGGGTAAGCTTTTGGAATCTCCCCTTATGCTACTGAGGCAGTGTGAATGATGAACATAGCACAGTTGCATAAGTCATACTTGCCTGTAACAGTAGATGTTCGAATTTCACACTGCCTTAGTGGCAGCTCCCACCCACCATCCTCCTTAATTTATATACAGTTGATGGTCTCCAACCTTGTGGTGTTTACTGGCTTTGGTTATTAGTGTTGGTGTTCTGTGGCTGCAAATTGGTTGATTTCAGGCAATTCTTGCTTCTGGCCCTGCTTGGTTTTTTCTACTTGGCAGTAAAAGCCTGACTAAATATGGGGAGGGGCTTAGCCAATTCCATATCACAGAGTGTCAGTGGAGGGGATTCTGTCAGTGTGGGTTTCTGTTTAAATTTGCCATTCTTTGTGTGCTTCACATCACACATTTCACTTAGCATGTTTCAATTAACATTTTTGACTAGTTCCACTTCTCTAGCATATTTTATAATTTTATATAAAGTTAAATTCACTTCACATTGTAACTTTTGAGATATCTCTACATAATCCAGCCCAATCACGATTATGCCTCTGACTTGTTCCTGTTTTGTGACATTTCAGCTAGTTCATGCATGCTCCTACAAACTTTAGCACATTCACCTTTGGCTTCTCTGCATCTACAGAAGCACTCACTTTCATAAATTGTATTTCTTTTTGAACAAAGTACTCAATGAGCTTAATAATTACTGACTCATAATTAACACTGGTCCTCTGAGAATGAAAAAGAACTATGTATTGCCACTTACTCTTTGCTCATTGAATGTAACAAGGTATTTACCTGGATTTCTTTCAAGTCTGTGTTTGGTTTAGATGCCATTTTAAATTTGTGAACCTTTGTCTGCAGGCAAGCCAGCCAAATGGTTTTGAGAAATCAATTGGCACATGTGAGAGAAACTTTGATATTTTTATTAAAAATGAGCTTTTTTGGGCTCAGTGGCTTAATTACGACTAAAAGGAGCACTTTGTAATATAAAACAGCTTATTTCCAGTAACAATGGTTTACTATGAGCTTGGTAGATACAATTTGATCCATTTGTATAAGTTTGTAACTGGTATGGCATTTTTGGGTTATAGTCATAAAGATCTTGGTTCTGATACTGTCATGATGCACACCTCTGGTTAACCAGTAATAATAAATGACAGTATCACAAATGTCAGAATAACTCAGTAGTTTAGTCAAACAGGTAACTTTATTCTGTGCAACATTGCAGATCAGTAGAAATGATATTAACACCACTTATCACAAACTCAATGGCACTAGGTTTGGAATACACTGGATTATGGGATAAATCCATCTATCCATCCATTTAGCTATGCTAAACTATAATCTTAAAGTAGCAATGACTATAGTACATATTCACAATATAAAACAAACTCTAGGAGCTTTACTTTCATTAATATTAAAGACAGTCATTACAGAAAACTCTCTTGGCCTGGGGTCCAGAGTCTTAGTACTCAGCAGAAGACTACAAATGGTGTGGTAATTGTGGTGAGAGACAATCTTATGAAGACGGTGAGGATGTAATCAAAATTAACAATAAACTCATGGCAGTCAGACTCCAAAGTAAAGAATTAACGATAAACTCATGGCAGTCAGCCTCCAATGCAAAGAATCTATGATAGACTCATGGCAGGCAGTCAAACTCTAATGTAAGGACAGAACAGTCTTCTTCATCTCAGCTTATACTCCACAACAGAGCTGCGATGGTAACCTCTTAAACTATTTTCACAAGTATTCTGGACAAAGATTAATGGAAGGACAAATGTCTTAAATCAGGGACATATTTTAAATATTGTTCTTACAAACTTAGAAAGTTGCTCGAATAACAGGTTTTGCATTAGTGTGCATTATCTGAAAGATATGTACTCTGCAACTGAAATGTCTGTCATTTAATGACTTCTATCTTCAATTATTTTTCAGAAAACCACAGGTGTTATGAGCAACAGACCAAAAATATGAGGCAAATAAATCTGGACAGTCTGCAGAATTCTTAACACTTGAGAGGAATACGACTAGTAGAGGCCTTTAAGGCAATATTTGCAAGACCTCCTTGATAAAGTCAAACAAAATGAGTTGGTCTTGATGATGAGACGTGAGTGCTAATATGAATATGAGAATTCCCTTGATCCACAACACTGGGACATCACGAATAATATAGGAGTGATCATTCTAGACTTCTAACTGGCAACTGTCCCAGTGGTGGCCAACACATGGTTTGCCAGGAGGCACAGTCACAAGGTCACACAGGAGAGTGGTCAGTATGAAACTCAACTAGATTTCTTCCTAGTAAGGAAAGTACGTCATGGTCAAATTAGAGATCACAAAATCATCTCTAGAGAAAAGGTGTGCCCCAAGCATAAATCACTGATCATCACAGTCATCTGTGCTCAGTGGTCAAGAAGGCTCTAAGGCAAACAGAGATTAAAATAAAGATCTGAAAGTTAACTGGAGCAAAAACAGATGATTTCAAGGAAATACTGGCTATAACATCTCAGGAAGTGGAGGAAGTATGGGGAGCTGAAGAGGAATGTTAGCATCTCAAAACAGCATGTGTAAAGACAAGAGAACAGATATGCAGCAGAGCCAGGTGTGGAAATAATGTACATAAGAAAAGCAGGTAGTGGAATGCAGAAATCCAGGAAGTTATCAAAAGAAAGAAAGAAGTGCATGAAGAAACAGAAGAGAGAAAAGACAGATCAAGCCAAGAAGGAATACTGAGTGGCTAACAGAGGCTGAAAGAGCAGTCAAGGTTGCAAACAACAAGACGTCATAGGTTCATAGGTAGGTACTAGGCTATCAGCCCAAGGGCCTATGTAAGCCTAGCCAACAAGGTTCCTTGGCTTACGCCACCCAAGAAAGTTATTTTCCTGTGCCACTGTCGAGCAGAGACACAGAAGTGATCCCCGGGGTGTATTTCTTATTTCATATCCACTCATCAAGATTTTTCTTGAAGAGTGCTAATGAAGAACTTTGCTTGACATAGATGGGTAGCCTGTTCCAAAGTATGGGAAGTCTTTGGGACAGGAATCTATCCCTCCAGCATGTCCTGTTTATTGTGGTGACAAGGTTTAGGTCCCTAGAGCATGTAGCTCGGAGGGAGTGGGATTTCTTTAGGTGTAGCATGTCCAACAGCTCTGGGTTTGACATAGCTTTATACGTTAGGCAGAGATCACCTCAGAGTAGGCGATGTGCTATGGAGTAAAGCTGGAGTTTTTTGAGGCGGTCAGTGTAGGGCATTTGTTTGAGGCCAGTAATCCTCTTTGTGAGGTACTTCTGTGGCCTTTCCAGCTGCTGCAGATGTCTTGTGAGGTACATTCCAAAAGGGGCATTGTACTCTATAATGGGTCTAATGAGTGTCAAGTAGAGGGGAACAATGACCTCTTTTTTCCTGGATGAGAACCCTTTTATGATGAGGTGTGCCATGTAGAAGAACTTCCTGACTATTGTGGTGATGTGATTATCAAAGGAGAGACTACTGTCCACCTGGGTCCCAAGGTCTCTTATCACACATTTGGTGTTAAGTAGATTGCTGCCTATGTGGTAGTTCATGGGTACAGAGTTTTTACCAAAGGGGTGACACTTCACTTTTTGGCATTGAGCTTGAGGCCAGGGCTCTGACACCAGGCATCTGTCTCAGTGAGGCCCTTCTGTAGGATGTCCACATCATTTGGGGACTTGACTATGGCTCCTAGTTTGCAGTCATCTGCGAACTTCATTAGCCAGAGGCCTTCTCTGTTAGCCTGTACTTCAGAGAAGTAGATACCAAACAGGAGAGGTCCCAGGACGGAACCCTGTGGTACTCCACTTGTCACTGCTTTGAGGACAGATTTGGAGTCTGCAACTTTTACAGTGTGGGTTCTGTCAGTGAGCCAGTTGGCAAACCATCTTGTTATGTAGGGATTTATACCTAGTTTAGTGAGTTTAGCTATAATTCCAGAATGGGGGATGGTGTTGAAAGCCTTGGTGAGGTCAATATAGGCTGTGTGAACCACCTTACCCTCATCTACGGCTTTGGTGACTGCCTCAAAGAAGTTAATCAGGTTCAGGAGGCATGATCTACCTTTCACAAACCTGAACTGGGTGAGATCCAGAGTTTGGAGGTTACCAATGTCTTTGTTTATGAGTTCCATGATGATACGTTCCATGGCCTTGAAGACCAGGCTCATCAGGCTAATAGGTCGATAGTTCCCGGGATCAGTGGTGGCTCCCCCTTTGTGGAGTGGGATAACTGTTGCTGTGTGACATTTAGTGGGCACAAAGCCTGATGCGAGGCTATTATTGAACATGGTGCTTAAGTGGGGAGCCAGTTCGTTCTGAAGTTCATGTAAAACGGAGCCTGGGATGTTGTCCGGTCCCATGGATGCTGTGTTTTTGGCTTTAGAGAGTGCAGCTTTTACCTGCGTAGTTGTGATTACTGGGACTCTGCATTCTTCCTGTATAGATATGGGCCCTTTAGGGGGTGGGGGGTATAGTTAGCACTGAACCTATCTGCCAGGATGTTGGCAATATCAGTTGGTTCTGTAATTTTCGGGTGTTGCCATCGAGACTCTTGACATAGCTATAGAATGCTTTGTGGTTGTCCTTAGAATTAGTGGCAATTTTGTTTTCGTATCTAGCTTTGGAGGATCTTATAAGGGATCTCAGCTTCTTACTGAGGCTGACCAGGGAGCTCCTCCACTCATGGGATTTTACTCTCTTTTGCAACAGTTTCTTCCTTCTGTTGTACAGTTTGTTTATGGCAGGGGACCACCAGATTGGCTTCCTTTTTTTGGAGGATAGCGTCTTGGTTCTGTTTGGGATAGCATGATCCATGCACTCGAGTAAGTGCTTATAGAGTGCATTGTGTAGGATTCAGCAGTTTTAACTGTATTGTCCATCTGCATGGGTCTCATGAAGTTTACCACTTCTGTCTTAAAAAGCATGAAGTTGGCTTTGGAGAAATTTTTTACCGTGGTTTCCTTAATGGGGGGTGGGGGCGGGATGTGGATATCAAGGGTGTTTAGCTTATGGTCGGATGAGACCAACGAGGAGTTGATTTCAGGTGTGGAACACCGGTCACTCATGTTGGTAATGACTAGGTCTAGGATATTGTTGCCCCTGGTGGGGGGTGTGGATAAGTTAATCCAGGGCATTGGAGTTTATGAATTCCAGAAAGCGTTGAGCTAAGGAGTTGGTACACGAGTAGTTTTCACAGTTAATGGTGGGGTAGTTGAAGCCCATTATTAGGGTGTTTGGTTGAACCGTAATATTTTCCAGTACATCAAGAAAAGAAGAGTACAGAGAAACTGTACTAGATTTGGAATGTGAATCAGTAGTTGGCACAAAAAATCTCTATCGGGTTTCAAGACCATGACAGAAAGATAAAGAAAATGTGACAAAAGGCTATCAAAGCAGCAGAAAGTTATTAATGTACTGAAATGTAAAAAAAACAACTTAATGAAATCAAACAAAAAGCTTTAGTCACTCAGTTAGTGCTTTCACCTCATAACAGACTTCATCAGATTGAGATAAAATGTGAAAAGCACACACATAAGTACCTATGGAAATCACATGACCTATCACACGATTAGTGATTTAACTTTGTTTTTTAAAATTACTTTGAAATTCCCATAGGTTCATAGGTAAGTACTACACTAGCTGCCTTTGTGGGCCATTTTAAGCCTAGCCAGTTTCCCTTTCATAAGCAAGAATCAAACATTGTACCTTGTATCTGTGATGTAAACAACTTAACCATTGTACCAACCACCAAAACCCCTTCAGTTAATGCAAAATTATGACGTATTTTTCACACTGAGTTTTAGTTTGTGGCTTTGGCACCAGTCATTTGTTTGTGTTAAACCCACTCATAAGATGTTAGTGTCTTGGGAGAAATCTGTAATAGCTACCATTTTACAACCATCTATAAACTTGGTGAGCCAGAGACCTTGCACATTGGCCATAACTTCTGAAAAGTAGATACTAAACAGGAGTAGGCTCAGCACAGAGCCATGAGGTACTTCACTAGTTACTGGTGTCTTGGTGGAGGTGGTTTTACCTATCCTGACTTCTTGGGTCCTGTCGTTGAGCTAGCCCAGCAATCTGGTGAGTTATGTAAGGATTTATACCTTGCTCAGAGAGCTTGTCATCAATGCTTGAGTGGGGTATTGTATTGAATGCCTTAGCCACATCAAGGTATGCAGTATGCACTGTTTTACCCTCGTTTGTTTCCTTGGCCACCCTCTCAGATAAGTATGATTCGGTATTACTGTGTAAAAAGAATAGACATCATTTCTCACCAGTATGTCAGGATCTAGTTCCTGCGGATATTTGATGCTTTTAATAAAAATCAAACAAATCACTAATGAAAGATGCACTTTTTTGGATACCTTTTGTAATTGTTTATTTGCATAAATTACTAAAGCTTCAGTTTTAGTCCCCCTGCTGGTAACAATAGATCTCAGAGGTGTTTTTTTTCCAAATTGTGTATTTTCGGTAAACCAAAAATCCTACTGAGTTTAGGATTTTGTATTCAGAAGTAATCAGCTAACTGACTCATGATAATCTTATCCAAACTTCAGACTTCAGTGATAGAAATCAACAAATCTGTAAGTCCTCTAAATTTTAGACCAAATTACTTTCACATAGAATCCGTAAACACAAAGCATATCATGCATTTACTGCTTCTCGTCAGTGATGTTAAGTTTTACCAAAATGTCACTTTTATCTGCTTTGGTAATCATAATTGTTCTTAAGATTCTGGAGAGCAGCCTTCTTTGTGGCTGTTAGATTGTGGAATACATAATCCGATTTTCCTAACAGAAGCTGTTTGATGTCTTTTTCTGTAACTCTTAAAAAGGTTTCTAATTATGGCTTGAGTTGTGGGGAGGGTTTAAGCGAAATGAGATGAGTGGACACTAAGCTGTTAGCTTCCTTGTGACCCACTAAACATTTCAGATTCAACTTTCTGAAAAACGTGTGTAAACACATAATAGTTTCATTTACATCTACTCTAGCTACCAGCACAAAAGGCAAACCCTTGCAGTGCACTAAAAGCTCAATGCCACTTAACATATAGCTGGTCAAGTTTACAGTTTTAAAATAAAATTCAGGGCATGTTATCTTTTATTTTTTGGAGTTCTTCCAATGATTCCACCATGTCTTTTGCTGAAAGTGAGCCTTTTTGGTTGTTGCATAGTAACTTGTACCCATATTTTATTTCCTGGTCCAGTATCTCAAAACACCTCGAGAGGCTGAAAACCCTGTGCTCTTATCTCCATGAATTCTGATTGGTTCTGGTATCCATAGTCTCACCAGAAGAAAATTAGCTGAGTGTCTCCCACCTGTTCTTCGTGATCTTCTGATGCCATTGACTCCTCCCTCTGGTACTTCCAGATCAGTAGAATCTTCTCCACTCTGCTCCTGCTCTGCTGAGTTGATTTTAGATGGATAAATATTACTGAAGTCATTAAAAACAGCAGTTGGTTTAGCCAAAGTATAAACTTTGCCACCTTCATAGTCTTTGCAATCATGCCCAAACGTTTTGAGCAGCTTCTTCCTCTGAATTTAATTTTCCTTGGTAAGCTTGTTTTGAATGTCCACTAATTTAGAATTAAAGTTAACCATTGTTGTGGAATTTAATTAATTCATTACCAATCTGCTATTATCTAAAAGCAATGGTAAACTTGTCTTCTGAATGAACTCCTTCCATACCAAAATCAGACCTGATGGCTAATCATTTCCTGCAGGCAGTCTTAATACTGTGAGACCCATATGGACTTGTTTAACATGAACACGTTTCAAAGTACAGGACATCTCACTACACATATCTGGGTTACAAATAAGTTATTTTCTACCTCACTAAATTCCTTCTGTAAATCTGGAGATTTGACTGATGTTGATAAATTTCCTGCAGCACTGAAAAGGTTCTCAGGTAAGCCTAGGCATCCTATACAGATCTGGATAAAACAATTGGATGTTCCAAAAGGAATATAGCTAATGCTGATAGGACTTACTGTTCTCAATGATCCTTTGATATTATCAAGTACCTGAGGGGGATCACATAGAGAAAATCCAGATAGCAGTACCAGGAAAATGGAGCTTTCTTAAAAACTACCATGACTGCTTGAATTGGCCAAAAAAATAAAATATACACCAAAAGGCAACTCAAAAAAAAGTTGTTAAATTACTAAAGAGTTGTTGTTGTTGTGTCTTTCGGCTTATCCTGGTTAGGGGTCGCCACAGCGGAACTCCGGTCCGCTAATGTTTGGTAGTGGATTTTTACGTGCCGAGTTACCAGCCCTGACGCACAACCTTCAACGAAGGCATGCCCATTCATGCATGCCTCCACAGAGAAGACACTCTAGCTGAGAATCGAATGCAACAATGGCTTGCTGTGAGGCGACAATGCTACCCAGCACCACTACCGCGAACAACAATTAAATAAAAAGACGCAATCACTTGAGTCTTCTTTAAACTGAAATAAAACATGAAAATCTTAAACCTAAGTACCTACAAAATCATACGACCTATCACATTATAAGTGCTTTAACTTTTTTTAAAGACTTTGAAATTCTCAATATCATTGAGCCCAAGTGAATACAGGCACCGACCTCAGCTGCCAATCTAATTCATCTTCACCATAAAACCTGACATTGAAATTCTTAACTTCAATAATCACAACAAGCTCACAACATTTGCTATTCATACTTGTACTAGTGTGTATTGATAAAGCATTCCTACTGCCCTTGTTTTCCATTGCATAAACATGCTCATAAATTCTGTTACAACCTAGGACTCAGAGGCGCTGGAAGCTGCTGAAAACTGGGGGGGGGGGGGGCAGAGGGGCACTTAGTGATCTAAAAAGGGCAATTTTTTAAAACTATTTACTACCACAACGTAGGTTCACTTGGAGGACATTTTAAGCTTAGACGATTTCCCTTTTGGTGCTTGAATTAACATTGCCTGATTGGTTTTACCTATCCCATGGCTGATAATTGTATATGAGCCCTAGTGAGAATAAATGTGAGCATACTATAGATAATTTGAGGGGACTCATGTAAGTGATGCAGCATTTAGGAACTGCCTCTATCCATTAGTGGCACAGTGGGCAATCCTGGAGTGCATTTTCTAGTACCCATCCTTAGATACAAGTTGCATTTGAATATGGAAAGGGATGAGATTTGTTTTACTTGAATGGATAGTCTATTCTGGAACAGTGGTAGCCTCTGTGATATATAATCCAAATATAATGGAATGGATGAAAACCAAGATGCTTGAATATTCAAAGTTTTATTCCACAAACAGTCCCAATCGAGAGTTAAACCATGCTGTGGCTTTCCCTTTGCTGTTGTGGTTTAACTCTCGATTGGGACTGTTTGTGGAATAAAACTTTGAATATTCAAGCATCTTGGTTTTCATCCATTCCATTATATTTGGATTCTCTGTGATATATATCCATCTCTCCATAACATTTGGTTTAGATACCTGGACTGAGTATTTCTGATGCCACTTGACTTGCTGATGTTCAGTAGGTCCATCTATATTAGGTCGGAGGATGCCTTGTATGCCAGACATGTTACCTCTAAGCACTCTGTAGAATACTGAGTATAGTGATAAATCTTTGAGGTGGTCTGTGCAAGACCTATTGTTTAGGACTTGTACCCCTTTAGCAAGGTATCTCTGTGGGTATTCCAATTGTTGCATGGGTCTGGACAGATACATGCCAAACTGGGCATTATACAAAATGATTGACCTAATGAGGGCTTTGTAAAGGGGGACAATAACCTCTCAAGATCTAGTCACAATTAATTTGTTTATAAGCTGTGCAATATAGAAGGACTTTCTTATGACTCTGGGCACATGTTGGTCAAAAGTTAGGTCACTGTACACACAAGTTCCCAAATGCCAAACAACTGGGTCACTTCTCAGGGGGCATTGTCAATTTGGCAGTTGCCTGGATTAGATGACTTCCCAAAGAATATGATAATGTATTTTTTTGGAGTTTAGTTTCAGTTAATGATTCTGGCACCAGTTAATGTTTGGGACAAACCTTCCTGCATGATGGTTAAGTCATTTGAGGATTCAATAACTGCGCCTAGTTTGCAGTCATCTCAAACTTAGTCAGCTAAAGCCCTTTGGTATTTCCTTTTACTTTTGAGATGTATATGCTAAACAGAAAATGTCTCAGCACCGAACCCTGAGGGACTCCATTGGTGACTGGTCTCCTCCCCTATTTTGATCTCCTGTATCTGTGAGCAACTTCATTAATTTTTCCCGACAGGTCTTGCAGCTATAAAAGTGGGGGGGCTCCCCCTCCCCCTGGCTCTATGGTTCTGGCACCCATGCTAGGACTACCCACTTGTGTCATCTGATGTTACGTTCTAACACACCACAATTTATGTACTTACAATCCTGACACCTGTGCATGCCATCTGGTTTTGTTGCTGAACTCTGTTCTGAAATAATTTTTTAACATTTTTCCCTTTTACTAACAAAAGAAGGTAGTTCAAATGTGTTAAAGAAAATAGTCAGCAAACACCATTCATAAGGGGTAGCAGCAACAATCTGTTCACCAGTCCAGAAGGCATCAAGAAATTTGACCAGGGCACTGGAGAGCTTACCCTATTGTTTGGAGGAGAGGACGCGAAGCACCGTCTGGAACTTCTCTGTGGCACTAGTGGACTGTTGTTGCAATTCCAGGAATTCCAAGATGGAGGTGAGTGAAGCAGAGACAGAGAGAGGAGCAGGAGGCAACTTACTGAAGGAAGGAGAAGGAGATGAAATAACTGTTACACAATTGGAAATTGGTGGACTGGAGACCCAAGTACTGGTAGACTTGATGAACCAGGCAGAGCCATAGAAATGAGAGGAAGCATGATGGAGTGACGTGTTGGAGAAAATGAGAGAGTGCTACAGAAGTAAGACATTGAGACGTTGGAAACAATAACAGCTGGTGAAGGAAAAAAATTGAAGTTATTCTCAGCTGGTGGAGTAGCTAGTTTTAAGAAGTGAAGAAGGAACTGAGAGGAGACAATGTTTTGCAGTTTCTCAACAGCCACAGAGAAGATGACCAGTGACAAGAATAAAAAGTAAAGACAATGTCAGTTATGGATGTTATTATGTTGCTAAAAAGATTTGACTTTAATAACATAAGAGCATTAATTCCTTTGGGAGCTGAAAAGTTTTGTCAAGTGACATTTAAAGGCTGTACCTTGCTAGAAAAATGTATGACTGAGACTGAAAAAGAAGTACAGTAACACCACAGAAAAGGCTACTTATTTTTAAGCTTGGGAATACAAATAAATAAGAAAATAAATGTGCAGTTTAGGACTCCACATATGGATGAGCATAAGTTAAAACAATTTTTTTTTCTTATGCTACATAGTAAAGTACATGAAGTTCAACAATTATGTGATGAAAGAAATGTATTGTCTGAGGGTTGGGAAGTGTGGATAGTATTAGATGTGAAGCATGCGAAAATTGAACATATTTCAAACACAATAATTGTGAATGGTAACAAGAGTATATGTTAGGTACTGGGACCAACCTAAAACATGTTATTTCTGTGCAGATGAAAATCATTTAGTACAAAACTGTAACAATTGGATGTGTGGCCAGTGTGGGGAGAGGGGGCATATAACAAAAAACTGTAAGGCTGTTTGTTGAAAATATAAAGAATTTGTACACTTATAGTCCGACAGTCCCAGATTAGGAAATGAAAGAATAAATGAGGAGGAAGATGTTGAAAGAGAAGATGGTATTGGAAGGAGATATTAAAGAAAGGTTATCAATGAATAGGTAGTCAGAGAATAAATAATAGTTCAAAGTGAGGTTACTAATATACAGGAAGAGAACAGATTTGCAATTTCAGAAAGTGAAGAAGAAGAAGTGGGAGAAATGGAGACAGGAGAAAAGCAAGAACACAGAAAAGGACAAAAGATGATATGGGAATGTTATTAAATATGAATAGCATTTGGAATGATATAATACATTTGGTGGTGGTAGATCTGTGTAAAAAATAAAAATGGATGTTTTTGCTTGCTAGATACCAAATATAACAAAGAAGAAAAAAAGAAAATAATGCAGTCAGTATGGAGGGGGCCAAATTGCTCATTTGTTAGAAAATGTTATATATTGCTATAAAAATAGCAATCTTTATAAAAATAAAGAAATAAAAATCCTAGGTGTAACAATAGTAATACCAGAATGGGTAGTTATTGTGATTTATGTTTGAAGAAATTAAAAAAAAATCTATGTTAGTAAATATGTCAGCAGTGATGGTAGGTGATTTTAACTGCAACCTGAGGAAATAAAAGTGAAAAATAACATAGGATATTAAGATGTTAAGGGAATTAATAAAATGTGGAGATTTAAAAGTAGGAATTAATAGTAGATGGGCATATATTTTTAAGACTGAAACTGACTGTATAGTTTACTGTAAGGGCATGAAAGAAATAATAGGCTGGCGGTACTGAGGTTTAAGATCATAGTATGGGCTAGAATAGGGGAAGACTGTAAAATAATAAAGGAGGAAGAAAATATAATGAAATTAACTGCAGTGTTTTTACAAGAGGGAGAATTGACAAGGGAGAGAGAGAGAGAGAAATTATGGGAAGATCATATGATAATGAGATAATTTCATAAAAACTGGACACAATTGTGGATAATGCATAAGCAGAAGTATAAAATATATATTTAAAAGTGGAAAGAAGAATTAAAAAATAAATTATGTAATATAAAGACATTTTGCAGAGTTACAAGAAAGACAAAGACCAGGGAAGTGACAAAATAAGTGATACAGGAAAACAGATTTATGAAAATAATAGAGAAAAGGGTAAAATGATGTTACATAGGCAAATTTTTTTTTCTGAAAGAAAAAAAAGAGAAGTGTTCCCCTTATTTAGGAAAAGAAGTAAAGATGATAGAAGGAAAAATAGATGTTGCCTTAGGAAACAAAGAAGACCTAAGATACAGTAATGAAGGTGGTAGAGAATTCTGTAGAGAAAATGTAAGAAAATGAAGAAATGAATGGGCAAAAAAAAAAATAGAAAGTGAAAAATATCTAAAAAACACAATAGATAAGTGTTACACTCCAACCAAAACTAGTAAATGAATAAGAAATGCAAAGAACATACTACATTTCATCCAGACAACTTGAGACAACTTAAACCTTTATTTAAAAATAAAAGTACACAAATGGAGACTTCATCAGAATAACATCACTCAGCATGCCATATCCTTATACATCCAGCCCTACTCATCTATTTTAAACAGACAAGAACCTAAAAAATATATAATTACCAGCCAACATAATATTTCCCACTAGAATAAGTAAATCTAATGAATAATTCATTAATAATAAAAAATATTAAAATAAGTAGTGTTCTTAACAGAAAAATTCATATATACAATAAGTTATAATTTAGTATCCCTTAAGCTTAACACAGATTGAATTGAAAAACTTTCATTAAGCCCTGGGAGTGTCACAGCATCTAATCTTAGCTGCCACAAAAGTTCATTATATTCCAATAAACTTTTCCATTCACCACCATGAGGAGTCTTCTCAACTTTTTCTACAATTCCCAAAATAACATTTTCTACATTCATTTATAAATAAGCATGTTTAGCTAACACATTGCTAAACATCTTCTACCAAATATCATAATTGTGTTCATAGAACCTCTTTTTTAGGGATCTTTCCATTTTACTAATACAGAAACACAAGCATCCTGAACATTTTGCCAAACACACAAGTCCAAAAGAGAAGCAGTTTCTTCTTTTTGAAAATACAGTAGAAGATGTGCTATTATTTAATGTAATAATCCTCTTCCATAATATATGGACACTGCAAGAAACAGTTCACTGCTTCCTCATTATTTCCCTTGTTCAATAGAATGTTTTTGGACATCTCTAATCAGTGGCGGCTGGTGACTTCAAATCACAGGGGGGCTGCAGGAGACGCTGAATGGGCGGGGTCAAAGGGAAGGGGTGTGGTCAACCATAAAGGGGAGGGGCTATGCACAAAACCACAAAAAAACTAACTTTAATTAAATACGCTGCCCTGGGTGGCAAACCATCATTATGAAAGTCCAATCAAGACAAAAATAAGTGTAGAAGAATAAAAATATTTCAATGCATTGGCTGCATGACAGCTTACTTAATATCTAGATGGAAACAAAAGGTTGTGAGGCATGAAAAAATAAATTACTTTTTAAATACATTACTGGAATGCCAGTCAAAATCAAGTATAAGAAAAACCAGAAGCACTCAACTCAAACCACTTCTCCTTGCACTGCAGTTCTAATTATAATATATTCAGCTTTATTAAAGTACCAAGCAACATGCTGAAAGTAGAAATCTATGTGATGCCCCCACTTGTAAAAATGTTTCTTATCCAAAAAAGACCTGCTGCCTGACAACTTGTTTCATGGGGAAAACATGATAAAAGTAAAAAATGAAAAGCAAACAAGAAACAAGCTCAAGATACATTGCTTAAAGGATTACTGTACAGGTTATGGACCACACATGATTGGCATTATGTTTAGTTTACGGGTAAAGCCTGTAGAGATGACTGGAAGTCTCCAGCAAGTGTAATGAGCTTTTTAAAATAATGGAATCCTGTCCTTTAATACCCAAGGCTTATACATTATCTAGTCAATTATTCTCTGCATGGCAACAACAGAAAGGCTTTCAATGTTGGCAATTCTTTAACAGTATGCTTATTAAATCTTACTTGCATCTTACGATGTCAGACAAGCTTACCTTATGGTCATTAAAGCATTGCTACTTAAACACAGAGCAACAGGCACTTTGAGTAATAAGCATAAATCAACAGTACAAAAATATGATAGAAACCAGACCATTCTGCAAAATCAAGGACAGATGAAAAGCCACTGTAGTACTTATGCAGTGTGTCCTCCCCATCCAAGGTAGATACAACTACTCCTTGCCTTGCTTGGACACATCCAGAGTCACTACATGGGGGAGTGGGGTGCAACAAGCATGTCACAATTTGAAATCTCTCTGGCTGACTGTGATGGCCCTGACACATTTGTCATACCTCTCAACTTCAAGAGCAAGAAATCTGGACAAAGCCATACACAGAAGTGGGACAAAGGCACAACAATAAGGACAATTTTTAAATATTGCTCTAATAAACTTAGAAAGATAATAGAATAGGTCTTGCATTAGTATGAATTTTCTGAAGGGTATAAAATCTGAAACTCAAATGTCTGTCATTTTCTAACTTCAGTCTTTAGTAATTTGTCACTAATTTGCCAAAAGACACAATTTTATGAAAAATGGACCAAAAATGTGATGCAAAAATATAAAATAGACACACAATACAGCTTCTACCTGTCAAAGAAGGGACACTTTAATATTAGTACTGCTACCTTGAGCAGCTGACAAAATAAAAGAATCTACATGCATTTCAAGTAATCTATAACTTTGATTATTACAGTTATTTCTTAATTGTAAACCCTCCATGTTTTCTTCCAAAATTGCTATTTTATGGAGGGATTATTAGGGGAAGAGCAACATTTTGAGCCAAAAATTGGGGACAGTTGAGAGGTTGGCTATGCCTAATTCTATAAAGCAATTTATTTGCATGTACCTCTCAACCTGTTAATGCAGTAAATCTGAACAAGGCCAAATATATTGGGGTACATATAAACAGTACTAAAATTGCTCTTGTATAAATTGAGACAGTTGATAGAACGGCTCTTACTTTAACATGCATTTTATGAAGGTTATGAAGTCTGAAACTTATTATTTAGTGACTTCTGGCAAATCATTTAGGAATTAAAACTACAAATTTTATGAACAACAAACCAAAAATAAGAAGCAAAAATCTATTCATTCTTTGAAAATCTGGACAGTTGGGAGGTATAGTTCAGCTGGGCCTGTCTGAGTTTGCTGCCCTCCGCCCCCTGACAAAATAATGGTTGAACTGGAGCCTCTGCAGCCATTCCAATTAACCATTACTTGGCTATTTCACTCCATTTACCATAAACACTAATGTGCATACTGCTTTACTTCAATGATTGGACTTCATTTGAAAGTTTTATTTTGTATTTTACAGCACAAACATCAAGTCATCTGTTAAACAAAGCAATGCAGTCTCACAATGAAAACTTAGCATTAAAACTTCTCTGCCCTTGAAACTCACATTCATTGAAACAGCATTGAAACCCACATTCAAAGAAAATACATTTTGCCAGTGGCAGATAAAGATTAATTTTGGGCTGTTTTCGAATCACAGGCCCCTTGCATATGAAACATACATGTGCTCTTTGATACACCTTCCTCATTGTACTAAAAATTATATTCCTTGTACAATACAGTACACTTGTTAGAGGGTGTTTTAAATTTGTTTTGAACATTTTTCCAGTAAGCAATGAAACAAAACATATGCACCCATAATGGCAAAACTGCCCAGTTGAGAACATTTATCATAAAAAAGTCTACTCAGACTTCCACAGTCCACCATTATTAGTAAATATACACAATTCTACAGTCCACCATTATTAGTAAATATGCACAATTCCACAGTCCACCATTATCAGTAAATATGCACAATTCTACAGTCCACCATTATCAGTAAATATGCACAATTCTACAGTGCACCTTTATCAGTAAATATGCACAATTCTACAGTGCACCTTTATCAGTAAATATGCACAATTCTACAGTCCATATTCAGTGAATTCAGTTCTTGCCATAGCTGTCAACCTTAGCACAAAAACCTGGACAAAGCCAATAATGGAGGAATACAGTCCCAAAAATAGGGACAAATTTAAAATATTCATCTTATAAACTTAGAAAATTGCTAGAAAAAAAGGTTGTGCTACTATGTATTCTGAAGAACATGAAGTTTGAAATTCAAATGCGGTCAATTTTACTGCGGACAGAACAAAACAATTTTCAGCAGAGACGCAGGGATTAATACTGCAGACACGTCTTTGTAAAATGGCAGGGCATCAGAGCAAATCCACACAAACACAGAGAGGAGATGCAGACTCCACACAGAAGCCACCCCAACCAAGAATCAAACCAGAAAACCTATAGCTGTGAGGCAACAATACTACCACTGCACCATCAAATCTGCAAGGAATTAAGCATTCAGAAACCTGAAGTCTGAAATTCAAATGCCGGTCAATTTTACTGCGGACAGAACAAAAACAATTTTCAGCAGAGACGCAGGAATTAATACTGCAGACACGTCTTTGTAAAATGGCAGGGCACCAGAGGAAATCCACACAAACACAGGGAGGAGATGCAGACTCCACACAGAAACCACCCCAACCAAGAATCAAACCAGAAAACTTACAGCTGTGAGGCAACAATACTACCACTGCACCATCAAATCTGCAAGGAATTAAACATTCAGAAACCTGAAGTTTGAAATTCAAATGCCTGTCAATTTTACTGCGGACAGAACAAAAACAATTTTCAGCAGAGACGCAGGGATTAATACTGCAGACACGTCTTTGTAAAATGGCAGGGCACCAGAGCAAATCCACACAAATACAGGGAGGAGATGCAGACAGAAGCCACCCCAACCAAGAATCAAACCAGAAAACCTATAGTTGTGAGGTAACAATACTATCACTGCACCATCAATTATACAAGGAATTAAACATTCAGAAACCTGAAGTCTGAAATTCAAATGCCTGTCAATTTTACTGCGGACAGAACAAAAACAATTTTCAGCAGAGACGAGGGATTAAAACTGCAGACACATCTTTGTAAAATGGCAGGGCACCAGAGCAAATCCACACAAACACAGGCAGGAGATGCAGACTCCAAACAGAAGCCACCCCAACCAAGAATCAAACCAGAAAACCTATAGCTGTGAGGCAACAATACTACCACCGCACCATCAATTATGCAAGGAATTAAACATTCAGAAACCTGAAGTCTGAAATTCAAATGCCTGTCAATTTTACTGTGGACAGAACAAAACCAATTTTCAGCAGGGATTAAAACTGCAGACACGTCTTTGTAAAATGGCAGGGCACCAGAGCAAATCCACACAAACACATGGAGGAGATGCAGACTCCACACAGAAGCCACCCCAACCAAGAATCAAACCAGAAAACCTATAGCTGTGAGGCAACAATACTACCACTGCACCATCAAATACGCAAGGAATTAAACATTCAGAAACCCTTAAGTCTGAAATTCAAATGCCTGTCAATTTTATTTAACATTTTTTAATCAGGACAGTCTGACTTGGAACAAATAAACAATTTTCAGCAGAGGCCCAGGAAGAAATAATGCAGACATGTCTTTGTAACATGGGAGGACACAAAAGCAAACCCACACAAACACAGGGAGAAGATACAGACCCCACAAAGAAGGAACCCCAGCCAAGAATCAAACCCAAGAACCTGCAGCTGTGAGGCAACAATGCTACTACTACACCATCAAATATCAAGCATTGCAACATTTACAAACCACAGATATTATGAGGAACAGATCAGATCGAATATGAGGCAAAAATCTGAAATTTTTTTACAAATGGTGGTGGGTAGGGAACTCAAGTCTTTAACACCTGCATACAGGGTACAGGGTTCAAGCCTGAGGCATTCCCTACCACACCACCATAAGCACCTGGGGCATTTTCACACACACACACACACACACACTCACTCCCTCTCTCTCTCCAGTGCACAAGCACCATACACACACAAATAAACATTGTAAATTAAAAAGCACAAACTCCATACAAATAAACATTGTAAATTAAAAGGCACCTTACCTACGTACATCCTTCCCGCGCAATACTGAAGACCAGCGAGATCCCAATGCTCTGTCCCGAGTCCCTGCTGCTCCTCTTGCAGTCCGGACGCGACCCATAATCCTGGCGGGTCTGTGCACTGTAAAAGTGCACAGACGTCTCCTTGTGTCCCCCTATGGGGACGGCCGGACGGCCGGACTGCCTTGAGCATGCGCATAGACCGACAGTAGTCGGGACTCGGTCTATGCGCATGTGCGAAGTCCGTGAATTTTGAAAAAATAATTTTTTTTTATTTTTCATTTTTCTTTCTTTCTTTTTTTATTTTTGAGGGGGCTGCAGTCTGGCAGCCCTATGCCACGAGCCGCCCCTGTCTCTAATAATCTTTTAAAATGAGATAAAGCCTAGAATACAAACAAGGGCTCATTCCCTAAAATGTTATAAATCCCTTCATTTCTTTTCGGAATCTTCCAGTTCTGCCTAATAATATTTTTAATGGCCTGAGAACACTCATTAAATTGTGGTACCCTCAAAATTACCAGAACAATTAAAATCTGTAGAAAAGACTTTTCTCTAGTCCTGTATGGCCAGTACACAACAAGGGCTTGTATCTCGTCCCCTATAGGCCCCTTCATTTATTGACAGTTTTGTCAATTCTTAATTTTCAGTATCCCCTCTTGATGAACATCTTTTACAATTTTTTCATTTAGATTTGTAGGTCCTTCCTGGTGGAAGTTATTCTGGCCACTATAATGCTCTGACCTTTAATTAATTTTTTTCTTGAAGAAGAAAGGGTAGACCCTACTGAAATGCAAGTAAGAGTTGTTAAACATTTTTCTGTAAATCTTGGATTTAAATCTATTATCTAGATGCTGAGTGTTAACATCTAAATAGTCATGACTATAACTACATTTTAAAAAATTAATACAATTTTGCAAATACTTAATAAATTCATTGACTACTTCATCAGTCACATTCCATAAATAACTATATTGTCTAAAAACCTAAGGTGTATACTGACTTATTTAAAATATTCTGAAGTACAAACATGGGATTTCTCCCATGCTAATAAAACCAAATTTGCATATTTAGAGGCACATGCAACATATTGCATACTCAAGGGATTGCTTGCTGCTCTGAAATGCCCGACAAGCACTTAGAATTTTTATTTTTTTAATTTTAATTCTTTCAGGTTCTGAACGGGTTACATACTAATGATGTTATGTTCAACAACTTTATCAATATGTTCGATCAACATGATTTTGACCTAGTAAAACCTATTATTAAATGGAATACAAAGCACATGAATGGTTTGCTTATTTTCCACCACAAAGTGGTGTTACAGCTAAATGCTTGTATCCAAGCAGATTTGCTCTTCAACAATTTCAGAAATATGTTTTTAATGTGTTAATGAGGATAGATGATGGGCCAGATTCAATAACGTCTACATTAAGTGTACACTAAGTCTGCACAATATTTATTCAAGAACATCCCTATCACATTTTTGTGCTTTCTAGTAACACTAAAAGATTACACTTACATGAAAATATAGTCTACACTTTGTGACCTTTACGAATCCTTGTCAGTATTTAAAGCTGCAAAAAAAAAAAAAAAAAAAAATCAGTAGGAAAACTAAAAATAGGAGGAAGAAGGTGTGAGTTATGCCTGTGTTGACTGTTCACTCAGAATGGTGTACACTTAGAGTAGGCGTTATTGAATACTGGGGAATAAATGTGATGGAATTGTCAAAAATAAAAAGAAACAATTGGCTAGGGACACTGAACAATATAAAAACTAGACTGCTTACCCTTTCTCTATGGGAGGGAAAAGTGTCCTCTCTAGACCTTCAAATAATAGATTATATGCACCTGACCTAGACAGGGAGAACCTATTGAATTTACTTTCCGGGAAGATGTGGGTCAGGTGAGGGAATGTGGCACAACAAGGGATATTTTTTTTGAATAATGATATCAAGTTTAATATTAATAATTATGAGAATTTTTCATCCCTGTGGAGATCAGAGAGGTTGTTGAGTTGGATGGAGCATATTAGCGATACAGGGCCAGTGAGAAATGTAAATGGAACACCACACAATTACCAAGAGTACACAATTCAGGATTTTATGAAGCATAAAATAAGGAAAAGGAAGATGAAAGAGAGAATTTATGAAATGCATGGTGAAAATTTGTTACCCTATAAGTGGTTTAACATTTTCATCTATAGCCAGTTGCTGATTACCAAAACTATTTCCTTTATTTGAAAAAGGGCTGAAATTCATTCCAAAACGGTGCTTTTATCCAGCAGACACATTGGTGGAATTTAAGTTGTGCACCATGGAGCTTGATTTAGTTTATCATGTTTGGTAATTAGGAGTCTAATGATCAGGTCTGTAGGCACAGTGTCAGAATGAAATGGAAGAGTTTATTTAATCCACTAGCACATCCTATTTTATCCACTTTTGAAAAAGTATTTATTGATTATATTTATAATTTGGCTAGTAAGTATAACAAGATGTTGGGCCACAATTTGAGTACAGAAAAAAAAAACTTATGGACTCTTTGATGAAAGACAAATCCATTAGGATTATGAAACCAGATAAAGGTGGTGGAATTGTTATATGTGATACCAGTAATTATGTGAGTAGGTTGATTAATAGTTTGCACAGTTCTGAGTTTTATACTCAAATTTCCAGGAATGAGGTCAGTATTGCTTACTATAATATTGACCTCATTTTAGAGGAACATTTAATGGACAGTAGAACAAGTATTGACCTACACAATTTTTAAAGGATACAAATCCTGTTATACCCACCATCTTCTGTATTCCTAAAGACAATAAGAACATTATGTTTCCCCTAATCAGCCAATTGCTCTGCTCAGGGTTCAAAAACACATCCCTTTGCTTTGTTCATTGATAGACTTTTGAAGCCTGTTTTTCTCAGAGAACTCCATTTCATTAAGGGTTCATGAGATATTTTGGGAGGGTTAATCCCTGACCTACATAAACCTAGTCTTGGGATCTTAACAACAGATGTGGTATATCTTTTTAATACTTTTCCAGTGGAGGATGTCCTCTCATTTTTCCTGATGTTTAAAGTGAGTGTGATTTTTTTTTAACAAATGATAATATTAGACTCCTCAGATTTTACTACTTTGGTATTTGAGAACAACTATATATGTATTTTAAGGAGAAGATTTTTAAACAAGTTAAAGGATTTTCTTTTTGGGTCGTTTTGTGGCTGGACTTCCCTTCTTTGGGTACCTTGGACTTTTTACAAGTTAAAGGATTTGCCATGGGTGTTACATGTGTCTTTACATATGCAAATTTGTTTTTATTAGCATGGGAGAAATCCAGTGTTTTTACTTCTAAATGTTTTTAATATGTCAGTATGTACCCTAGGTTTTTAGATTATTTATTTTAGGGAATGGGCCTGATGAAATAGTCAATTAATTTGTTAAGCATTTGCACAATTCTATTATTATTATTTTTAATTTACTTAGAGTTATTTCAAGAATAAAATGAACTATTTAGATGTTAACATTCACTATATGGATACTGGATTTAAATCCAAGATTTATAGAAAACTGACTTTTAGCAACTTTTGCACTTCAATAGCTTCCACCCTTTGTCTTTCAAGAGAAATGTAGTTAAAGAGCAGAGTATTAAACTGCCCAGAATGACTTTCACCTGGGAGCACTTACGGATCCAAATAACAAAAATTGCAAAATATGTTCATCTACATGGGATGCTCAAACTTAATTGTTGATGAAATTATCAATGGAGAAAGGGACCTACTGGGACCAAATACAAGCCCCTGTTGGGTATTGACCTTACAGAAATTGAGAGCAGACCTTCTACATATGTTAATTGTGTTTGGTAAATTTTGAGAGAACCTGTGTTATACAATGTAATGAGTATTCTGAAGCCATTAAAATATAATTTTACATAATTTAATTATTCTGAAAGGGAATGAAAGGATTTCTAAAATTTTAAGGAAAGAACCCTTATTTATATTTAAGACTTTATCTAATTATAAGAGATTATTAGAGATGCCCCCAAAAATTCAAGGGAATGAGAGAAATAATGAGGGAACAGCAAAATGTGGATTTTGCAAACAGTGTCCGTATATAATGGAAGAGGGGGTATTTGATTAAAGAAAGGCACAACTTCCACTATTTTTTTTAAAAGAGGAAATTGTGCCTCTTTTGGACTTATGTATTTGGCAAAATGCTAAGGATGTTCGTGTTTCTATACTGGTAAAATGGAAAGATCCCATAGGAGGAGGATCTATGGACACAAGTATGATATTAGAAAGAAGAATTTTAGCAATGTTTTAGATAAACATGCTTATTAATGTAATGAATATAGAACATTTTATTTTGGGATTGTGGAAAAAGTTGAAAAGAATCCTTGCGGTAGTGAATGGGAAAAGTTGTTGGAATGTAAGGAACTTTTGTGGCAGCTAAGATTAAATGCTGCGACACCTCCTGGAGTTAATGAAAGTATTTTGATTAAATCTGTGTTATGGTTAAGGGCTGCTAAATTTTAATTTATTGTTATATATGAATTTTTATATTAATAATACTTTACTTTTTAATAATATTTAATTTTTAGATGATTGATGAATTTTTATTGGATTTAATTGTTTTACTGGGAAAATATTATGTTGGCTGGCAATTAAAGATATTTTATAGGTTCTTGTCTCTTTAAAAATGGATGAGTAGAGCTGGATATATAAGGATATGATGTACTGAGTGGTTGTATTCTGATGAATTGTCCATTGAGAATCAAAAGCACTCAATCATATGGGTGTTTTTATTTTTAAATAAAGGTTTGAAGTAATTCAAAGTTGTGTGGATGAAATAAAAAAGGTAAACAGTTTTATTAGAAATTATATAATAGTAGCAAAAATAGAAAAGGTTATAAAGAAGGTAAGAATGAATCAGTGCCAGGAATCATTGGTATAAGTTATGAACATTTTAAAGAAATTAATTAAGATGAAAGAACATTTTTTAATATTAAATGAATGGATGAAGGAAGCTGTAATGGAAGAAGACAGATGTAGTGGAGTGATAAAATTTATACAGAAAAACAATGAAAGAAAATATATAATAAAATGAAGGCTTGTAACACTAGGGAATACTGACTATGTACTATATATGCCAATACTACAAAAAATATGGAGAAAGTATTGGATGAGGTAGTAGGAGATGGGATTTGTGGTATAAAAGAAAGAGAGGTTAAATAAATCTTAATTATAGTTAAAGAACTAGTAGAGATGATACTAAAATAAAATAAAGAAGTAAGACTGATAGCATTATTAAAGCTAAAGCTTTTGATAAAGTCATGAAGCAATACAGCAGATTTTAGAGGTATATACTATAAGAAAAATATTACTGTAATAAATAAATATGATGAAAATTCCTGAGTACAAGTTACACCAAATGGATAGATGGGAAAATAACTATTAAGAGAGAAGTAATTAGTAATGAATGCAGAAGTACAGCCATGTATGTATGAGATGAGGGTGGCAAGATGTGAGAAGAAAGCAAATGTTATATTACCAACATATGCAGATGATTTAGTTCTAATAACAAAAAACAAGAGATGGATAAGTGAGGTTGTAATAAGGACCAGAAAGTTGTTGAAAGTGTGTCTTCAGTAAAGCAAAATAAAGTGTAGGGGATATGGTGAGATAAAAAATATATGGAATGTATTTCACAGGAAAGGAAATAAAGATTTTGGGATTGACATTTGATGAGTATGAAAGTGTAATAAATAAATGGAAAGAGATACTGGAATAAATTAAAGAATTGCTAGCTTGGAGGAAAAGTTTTTATTTATCATTTCAGAAAAAAAAACATGTTGAATAATTATGTATTAGGAAAAAATATCATATTTATGGTGAATATGTATGTTTCCCACTCAAATGGAAAAATAGCTATTAGAGTTTCTTTTAACTTCATTTGTGGCCCAAGGCTGAACCACGTGTGAACAGGGATAACTTACAAAGAAGAAGGTGGTTTGAATTTGAAGAACAAACCATTGGTGCATTTTATCATCTATGCATTTATTTTGGATAAAGAAAAAGGTAAAAGAAAGACAAAAAAATAAATGATAGGTAGGATTTTATATAAAAAATATAAAATGCATGGGAAGAAAAAAATGGGAAAAAAAGGACAGTATGGAAGAAAAAGAATTTGAGTTTAAAATGAAATTATGAAAGTTAAGAGTAAGTCAGGTTGATGGAAATATAAAAGAATGTCATAATATAAGTTTGAATTTTTTGTATACCCATGGAAGGAATTAAAACAAGATGAATAAAGGCAATAAAAGATTGAAGAAAAGTGTCTGAACATTTTTATGAAGCAGAGGATTTTTTTGAGAATTTTATTAGGCAAGTTACGAGAGAAAGGGAATATGAAACATATGTCAATGGTGAACAAAAATGTGTTAACTGTAGTGAAGAAGAAACAACAAAACATTGTTTCTGAATGGCTAAATAATAAAAAAATGTGAAAATTTGCAAATGAATACAGATGTGAAGAATTTAAATGAATAAATAAGAATAATATATTATATGGGAAGCATGACAAAGTTAAAACATTTGATATAAATGGAATAAAGTGTGAAAATATGGGTGCTGTGGAAAAAATATGTGGGAATTTGCCATATAACAAGGAAATTAGAATGATGTATGATGTAAAATAAGAAATGGTTGTGGATGAATGGGTTGGGGGGTCTATATTATAACATCGAAGTCTTAAAACTTCGAATGTTCTAATATCGAACCCTATTCAGCGAACGCTGAAAATAGCGAAGCTGCAGAGCACCAATTTTTTTCCTAGGGAAAGAATTTGGTTGGTCGTTTCTGTCTCTTTGCTATTTTCAGCACTGTGGTGGAAAGTTACAGATCAGGTTCAGGTAAGTGTGCAATTGTGTGGACGTGAGGGTTAGGGCACGGGTTAGGTGAGTTAGGGTTAGAGGGCAGGGCAGGTAAGTGTGTGATTGTGACGGACATTAGGGTTAGGGCGAGGTAGGTGAGTTAGGGATAGGGCGTGGGTGAGGTGAGTGTGCGATAGTGACCGACCTTAGGCTTAGGGTTTGGGTTAAGGTAAGTGGATAGATAGTAGTGTATGTACAATTTAATGTAGGGTTAGATGTAGGAGTTTAAGTGTATGTGTGTGGATTGCTGTTTTTTTGGTGTGCTTGTGTTGTGTGTATGTTTCAGAACAGCACATTTTTTCCCCTGGGAAAAAAATTGCGGTTCTGCATGTTTGATATTTTAAGCTTTCGCTGAATAGGGGTCGATATTAGAACATTTGAAGTTTTAAGACTTCGATGTTCTAATATAGTCCCAGTTGGGGGATAGCAGAAGTGCAGTACTGTGCCCCCCAGCTTTTCCATTGAAAAAAAGAATTAGATGATCCTTCTACTAGCACACCAACCAGGTGGCCTGATGCATGACACTGACCCCCTCCCTCCTGACCCAGACATTCAGGTCCATTTTTCTGGGCCCTGCCCCCAACCCTCCTTCAACATATATTAAAAAATAATTTCATCTTTTAAACTGTAACAAACAGTTGCTACAGTTTATACTATGCCTGCATAGAGCACTACAGTGCTTATATTTTAGTTTAAAAAGTTCCTGTTTTTAAATTATAGCAAACTGCTTGCTACAAATGTAACAAACAGTAACAATCCAAAATGGTTCTTAACTCTTGTAGACCCTCTATTATAATCCAACAGATCAAAATACCCCAGTTATTTCATCCTGTTAGGTTCTACCAAAATAACTGAACAATCCAATGTCCATTTTGGCAGTATTTTAACTAAGTACACACATGCAGCACTTTTAAGACAGCTATTAATTTCTTCACCAACACTTTTAATTATCTTATTTCTGCTCACACTGTATGAGTTAGTTGCATTAAAAACTTTTGCTGAAGCTCAAGCCAGGCTCACTAGCTGCGTATTTGCTGCCGTCCTTACTGTTCTGATAAGGATATTGTATACCTGAAGAATACTTTCAATCTTGTGAGATCAGGGAGAGTAATTTGGTTAGATAACTATTGCCCTTTTGTTGCTATCAAAATCTACTCACCTACTGCCTTTCTGTATACTTTTCCTGCGATACCGGGAAATGCATGCATGTACATGTTTATTGTTAACCAGAATTTACTTTCTTATTCTTATCATAGATTTCAATATGGTATTGAAATGGACTGTTCTTGTAGTCCATGGTGGTGTAGCGGTTAGCTTTGTTGCCTCACAGCAAGAAGTTCTCCCATTCGATTCTCCACTGGAGCACCTTCTGTGTGGAGTCTGCATGTCCTCCCTGCAGTCAAGTGACGTTAAAGACATGCAGGTAGGTTCGAGCGTGAATGGGTGTGCCTTCTTTGAATGTTGGACATTGGGCTGGCAACTCGACACTGTAAAAATCCACTGCCAATCATTAGCGGACCAGAGTTCCACTGTGGCGACCCCTAACCGGGAAAAGCCGAAAGACATTAGTACTGAAATGGACTGTTCTTGACACAACTAAATAAGTACATACCGGAAACCACAGCATTGTTATTGGTACTTTCTTCATTGATATGTCAAAGGCTTGTCATAAAATCATTATTATCTCTTGCTAAGCAAAGTTTCTGCCCCTGGATTTTCAATAGATAATTCTGCATAGTCTGGAAGCTTCCTTTATGCAGAACTAAACTGTCAGAGAGTAGAATAGCGAACATGTCATTCTGTTGACACCACTTTCTGTGAATCCTGTTTCTGTGAAAATGTTTTGACAAAATAATTTTCAGTGATGGCAGAGAATTCCATTTCCTCCACTGTTGTACAACCTCAAAATAAGTATATTTAATTTCAGGGCTGTAGGGTTACAGGGGAGCTAGTCTTTCTCTGTAAAAAAAAAAAAAAAAAAAAAAGATTATTTTGAGCTTCACTGAAACTGATTTTTATTGAAATGTTTTTACTGAAATGGGGTTCAGCAAGTGTCGATCTATTAGATCCATAGAATACAACCTTCCCATCTGGCACCATCTCTGGATATTCCACAGGGCTCTGTTCTGGCCCACTTCTATTTCTTTGTCTTTGGAATGGTTTGGAAGCAATGTAATATTGACAGGCTAAACACTTTATGCTGATGGTTTATTGCTCTGTTCAGTATCTGCTGTCTCTGCTGTACTGACAGCACATCAAACCTAGTTGCTCAGTTCAGGTATGTATCCAACACCCTGAAAATGAGATGCATGCTTTTTGGGTATACAGGCCCCTTCTCCAACTGCTCCAGACTTGCTTATTTCTTCAGTAATTATCTCACACATTCCTGCTATGAAGTCTGCACAGCATCAAGTACACACATGCAAGCCCAAAGAGTGCACCAGCATCTTCCTAAGTAAGATAACTCTTTTCTAGCAATCCATCAAAATGTACTAATCTCACCGAATTTAAGTGAGTAGGTGATGAGGAGTATAATGCATGTATTTGTATCTTTCCTTTTTGCTGTTCTTCCAATATCTGTTACATCTGTGAACTGATCAAAACACATAATAAAGTAAACCTATATGGAGTTAGTACAACTAATACAATGATTAGTTTATGTGCTTTATTTTGTAACCAGGTGTATAGAACAGGATCCATATGAGCTCTAATGTTCTTGCTCTACCTCCTTTCCCCAAGTTAAATTACACACAGCATGGCCTTCACCAAGAGGGCATAAATTGCACAAGTGACAGAAGCCATCCAGGCATCTGTCTCAGGACACTGTCCTGATAATATGTGGACCAAAACCAGTATACAGTATTTTATCCCTGTTCAGAAATTTCTTGTACAGTACTGTAGAATATCAACAGGTAACTAACTTTACCCTTTTATATTTTTATTAAGTATCCCCAGGATCCACAGCATTTGCACCTCCTGTGTTTTGTCTTGAACTCCTAACTATCTTTGTCATACCTACATCCCTTTGTTTACGTCTCATCACTCTGTCATTCCAACATATATACTTGTTTCTTATCTCCACCATCTCAATGATATATCTGTCCTAGCCCATATACTCATGAGAACAGTACCTTCTCAGTTCACACAAGTATCTCAAAAACATTAAACATTCTTACCTTTAGGTTCTACACATCTGTGAAAGCATGCAGTTTCATGTATAATATTTCTTTTAGGACAAAATGTTAATTAAGTTTACTAATTACTGACTCACATATAACACTCTGGACCTGTGAGAATGAACTGTATATTGCCATCACCCCTTTGCTTATGGTCAGTGACAATTATTTTCCTGAACATCTTTGGTTTCATTATTCAACTTTGTGATTGTTGTAAAATGTGTGGACATCTGCATCTCTGCTTACTAGGCAAATGGTTTCAGAAAGTCAAATGACCCATGTAGGTTAAACTTTATCATAGTCCAAATTAAATTTTGAAGTGCTAAATGGCTGAAAATTGGTAAAGCAATCATGTTATGAGGCAACACTATTGATATGGTGTCTTTTTTGTCCATTCCTCTTCAGACGGTCTCAGATCTGATCTGTGATCCGGCCTCGGCCAGTTCAAAGTTTTGAATCTGGTGCCCAGGCTTCTCTCCTACCAGTAAACCTCATGTACAGAATAAGCTACCACAGGTCTCATTTGCCACCTTCAAGTGCTGCTGATAAAAATAAAAATAAATATAAATAAATATAAATAATAAATATAAATAAATAAATAAATATAAAATAAATATAAATATAAAAATGAACAATAAGAACTGTCAATGTTTAAGGCTTAATGCTTAATGTTTTTTTTATTGTTCATTTTTATTTTTATCGTTACTTTTATTATATTACATTTTATGCATATGCAAATGTATTTTATGCAGTATTAATTCAGCATTTTATATCTTATTCATACCATTACTATGCTCATGTTGCAACTGTCTCTTTAAATAACTTTTGGTGTATGACATCATTAATTCATGAGATAATTGGCTTTTTACCTATTTAAGCAGTGCTATTCACTTGATCTTTGTCTGATGAAGCAACTATTGTTGCGAAAGCGCTCACCTCTGTCTTTTACTTTTTGTTTTCATTAAACGTTATTGTGTGTTACCTTGGTGCATTGTGTTTATATGATTCACAAAATCAAGGCTTCAGAGGTCCTTTCTCTGAGAAGCCTTTCCAATGATCTTGAATGGTTGCCAGACTGTCACACTAAGGAGGCAGTTGTAGTCATTTATCTGTGCATTCAACATCCTGGACATCCATCACTCAAGACAAATGGGTGCAGATGATTATAACCAGAAGCTATTTCATTCCCTTTCACAGTCCTCCTTTGTTTAAAAAAAGAATTCCCCTTATTCCACACTCACAAAGGAATGAAGCAGCTTCAGAAATAAACAAGCTTCTAAGAAATCGAGCCATCTAAGAATTTCCACCAGACCAGAGATGATCTGGAATTTACTCAAGAGTTTTTTTAATGCCAAAGAAAACTGGGGACCTAATGACCAGTACTGGATCTAAACTTTTTAATCAAGTTTGTGAAATGGATGAAGTTCTGGATGGTCACAGTTCAGTCCATTCTTCCATTGTTGAGGAGAAATGACTGAATATGCTCAATAGATCTTCAGGATATGTACTACCACATAAAGATGGACATGCCCTCCAGGAAGTATCTCCACTTCTGGGTGGGCGCCAGTCACTTCTAATCAGAGCTCTGCCTTTTGGACTCATCATAGCCCCCTCTATGTCTTTACCAAATGTATTGTAGTAGTAGTAGGCATTTCTTTACTTGGATGATGTGTTCATCATCGCTCCCCTTCCAGGGATGTATGTATTGAAACCAGTGACTCCTTACTTCACCTATGCCATGACTTAGGAATAACAGTCAACCTGCAAAAATCCCAGCTGCAACCAATACAGTCTCTGGAATTTATAGAGGCACCATTAGAGATAAGATCTCTGTTAGTAAAACTCCCCCAAACATGGATATCATCCCTCCATTAACAATCAGCAAGTTTTGTCCTACCAAAAAATGCCTGCTAAGTTAGTTCTTCACCATTTAGATTCCATGGCTACCTTCATTATCTTGAGTACACTAGCCAGGTTTTACATGCAAGTTCTCAGTTCTTCAGTGGACATAAATAATAGTGGTCAGTCAGGAAAAAAACAGTATCCTGTCCTGTTATCCTTACAAACATTTGCAGAGATCACATTTGGTGGTTGACAAGTTCCCCTCATCTTCAGTAGGGATGCCCCTTTACCCCCTCCCCACAGTCCACAGTGACCATAGATGACTCACAACTAGGGTGGGGACATTATCTGTGAATGACAGTCCAAGGCTTATGGACTCAAACAGTTTTCACATTGATGTTTTGGAGATGAGAGAAATCCTCCAATCATTGCAGCCCTTCCAGGACTCTCTCCCCTTGGGTGTGATTTCTATCCAGGCAACATGGCTTTGGTTTGGTACATCAACAAACAGGGAGGTGTCAGATCTTATCCCTTGTGTCAAGAGACATTAAAAGCTGGTAGTGCACAATATCTTCTTTTTTGATAGCAACACATATCCCGGGGAAGTCCAACATTCTAGTGGACAGGTTAAGTGGATACACTCTGCTTCCTCACAAGTGGTCCCTCAACCCATTAGTAACACAGCAGATCTTCCACCACTGGGGATAACCTTGTTGCAATCTCTTTGCTTCCCCCTGAACATAAAATGCAACAATTTTTTTCCTCTAATTCTCCCCAAGGAAGAGTCACCCAGAGATGCTCTAATGCACCCTTGGACACCCGGACTCCTTTATGCATTTCCCCCAACACTGTTGATCCCAAAGTTTCTACAGAAAGCCACATCATCAAAGGTATCAGTAATCTTCATACCCCTTATTGGCCTCATCAAGTGTGGTTTTCCTTCCTCTGGTTTCATCTAGTTCACTGTCCTTGGGTGCTAGGCTCAGCTCCATAATTGCTATCTCACCCATTTGGGTTGCCTCATTGAACATTCAAGCCCTCAAACTAACCACATTTTTTTAATTCAAATGATGGTTCAACATTCCATGTTCTCCACTTCCATTGTCCACATTTTATCTTCCTCACAGAGACCTTCTACTCGGAAAGTCTACACGAGCAAGTGGAAAAGATTTTCTATTTGGGCTGTTGAGAAAGACACTGACCCCTTTTCAACCTCTCTTCTAACAATTTTGGACTTTCTTGGTCACCTTTTTCTAGATGGAGACAGCTATCCTACTGGTAAGGTTTAATTCAATGCCATTTCTTCCTTTCACATGGGGAAGGACCTCCCCCATAGCTTCTCATAGATTATCTAAGGCATTTCTCTGGGGTACCTTCCTTTGTCATGCCCTGCTTAGAGACCCATTTCCTCCATGGGATATTTCTATCATTTTGCAGTTTTTGGCAGGTCCTTCCTTTGAACATGCTGTTAAAGCTGATCTGAAATTTCTGTCATAGAATACTTTATTTTTGGTGGCTAGTACTTCTGCCCAGAGAATTTCTGAATTACATGCACTGTCCTCAAACCCCCCTATCTATTTATTTTACAGAAAGAGTGTGCCAAAAGACCAGTTCTTCATTTCTGCCTAAGATGGCCTTTGAATCTTCCATCTATTGGTTCATAAATTTGCTAGTTTTCTTCCCAAATTCTCTAATAAGGGTGGATATATCTTACATCTGCTAGATGTTTATTGCCAGCTGCAGTTTTATTTATACCAAGCAAAATCTTTCAGGAAATCTAAACAGCTATTTTTTTTCCTTTTCTAAATCCAAATTTTGAAAAGCAGTATCCAAGGTCACTTTATTTTGCTATTTGGCTCAATGCATTTATATTCTTTACCAAAAAAGGGGTTATCACTGGTCTCAAACCCTAAGGCTCATTCCACAAGATATGTGGCTTTTTCTACAGCTTTCTTTTCTAGTGTTCCATTTGATGACATTTGTGCTTCAACAACCTGGTCAAAGGTCCATACCTTCATTTCACATTATAAATTGTATATTCTATCTAGATCCAGGTCTTTGTTTTTTTTTTCACCTGTGCTCAGGAATATCATAGCTGACCCTGCCTTGGCTCCTGAAAGATTAGACCATCTCTCCACTTATTCCTTTTTTTCAGCAAATGGCATTAGATGGGCAAACTCAATCTGCAGTAGCTCATTCTGTACATGGGGTTTATGGGCAGGGGAGGAGTCTGAGCACCAGATCCAAAGCTTTGAAGTGGCAGAGGATGGATCTGTGATCACATCTGAGGCTCATCTGCAGAGGAGTGGACAGACTATGACAACACAGATCTAACATTATCGTAAGTACATAACTTTCGTATTCTCAATAAAAGCAGCTAACGTCTTAAAATGGCAGTGCTATAAACAATGTAGCAAAAAGATCCAAAGCCAAGGTACTAAAGGTCAAAACAAATCTCAAATAACGAAAAAAAACTCCCCCACTTGTCTTTACCTGTCCTATAACAACAAAAAGACTTTATCAGAAATGTTAAACCGTTTTCAGACGTACTTTAAAACTAAGACTCAATCATGTGATCAACATTAGCCAAACAAAATTAGCAAGTAAAATTAGCATGCACAAAAACTTAAAGTGATAAAACACTTAAATGATACTATGTGTTTACATTATACATATACAGCTATATTTAGTTAGCATTCTAAACATTGTAGTTTCAACACTGACAATATACAAACATTCCCATTGGTTCCTGGAAACTTTTTGGCATTGAGTTTAAGTTGCCAGCACAGTTCTTATTCAAGCCTGCATTTCCAGGGATCTCCCCTTTCAGAGATATCTTTTTTGCTAATAGCAAAAAACCAGACTTGCAGTTTGGGCAAGTAAGTGAATGCTTAAAAAGGGCAGTGCTAACATTCCCCTTCTTAATGTCTGAAACATACTTGTAAAAATTTTTACAGGAATGCTCCAGTTTCTCTATATAATGTGCATTGTAGAAAAGACATTATGCAAGGTATACTAGTGCCCTTGTGTTGTAGTTGCACCTACCAGGGAATGGATTGTCCTCTGATAGTTTGTAACTGAGTTCTGTTGTGTCATAAATATAGCTACACTGTCTGCACATCCCACATATGGACATGTTTCCATTGCGAGTGATAGAAATATCAGAAGAGCTGTTTATTATGGTCTTGATATTATGTGCCCTTCTAAAAATACTGCATCTGAGGAAATAATCTGTGATAGTTTTATCATTTGCCCTTACACAACACTGTGCTTCTGGTGAAAAAGATGGGAGCTGTCGCAGTAGAGAGAAGTGTTAGAAAAGAACCTCTGCAGTGTTCAAGCTAGGACCTCAGACTCCTTCATTGCCTTTTTTTCAGTGGCTGCAGGACATATCTTTAAAATTGTAAAATTTAGCTTGGAAAAAGCTAGCAAAGGATCAAGTTTATTGAACTAAAAAGGAACATTTTTAATGGTTTAATTGGCAAAATTTAATATATTATGTGAAGAAGAAAAAAATTGCATTGGATTATTCATGGTTTCTTTTAAAACAAATGTAAATTAAATGCATATGATTTATTCAAATCGTTTTATTCACAAAGTGAAAATTACATTAGACTTTAATTATTAGAAGTGATTCATCAGCAGAATGCTACTTATCAACTCTGTAAAAAGTATAAATTATTTTACTTTCCTATTTTCTACACTGCCGCTTAATCTTAATGATAACAATCGATTAACAAATCATATAGCGCATTGCATTTTTGTCATGCTAAGCAACATTCATTTAATAAGACAGCACGTTCTTGATTCTCTTCCTTTCTTCCTTTTCATTTTAACTGCTCACATCTTTAAACATCATTGTGATAGTTAATTATTCTTTGCAGGACCGTGCTCAACAGTTTTTTTATATAAGCTTCAATTGGATATTTTAGACAGCACAGCTTTGCTGTTTCATTTTATGTGTTTAGTTATCATTCAGAGAGTCAACAGTATACAAGCTGGCATATAAAACAATGAAAACAGAAACTCAAATAAATAATATAAATGAATGCAAAATCTAAATAAATATGACAATAATTTTTTAGTGGTTAGAAGCCTTCTGTACCCTTTAAGATGGACAGGGGCTCCTAATACAACATCATTCTAAGGCTGAGGCTACATATCCCCCAAATTAGTATTTTCCTTTTTTGAATGTCAATAACTTCTAATTTTGACTGATTTATAAGGTTCTGACTTTTTTGTGTGGTTCTGAAAGTTTATTTTCTGATTGTTGAGTTTCTAGATGGGGTCTCTTTTCTGGTTTTATGTGCAGTGATTGAGTTATTAACAAGTTATGTATGGTGCTTACTTTATAATTCATTATACTTAATCTTTGTTTAGGTTGCAGAGAAAAACAGAACCATCTGTGACTACATTACCTCCTTCTTCTCCTGCATTTATTCACCAAGAAGTGCACCAGTCAACACCCATACCAGTTCAGGTTGTATCACCCTTACCAGAACAACAGGTACAACAACTTGTCTGTAGACTTTAAAGACAGAAAGAGCATTTGCTGCATCTTGCTTGGTTTATACAGGATACCAAGACATTAAAAAAATTGCTTTAGAAACAAAACTTTGTTAAGTTTGTGTTTTTCTGCTACATGGGCATAGCATATGCAAATGTTGCTCCAGTTCAGATTAGAGATAACACTGCATAATATGGTATTATTTATGTCTGTGCTATAAAATGCAGAATGCTGTTAATGCTTGTACTTAGATACAGCAATGCTGTTTTATGCTCCTGTGTGCACAGTAAAACTAAAAATGAATCCAGTATATTTATTTATGCATTTAAAATGTGAGCATTCAAGCAGACCCATTGAGTCAGGGCTAGCTTCAAGTGTGAGCTGTGGATCTGGGAAGTAAAAGGTGGTTTGACTGCTAAATACCACAAAACAGCAAATGTTAACATTTGTTTTACTTACAGAATCAAAGTCCCACTAACTATCTACAAGGGTTTGATGGGAGACCACTTATTGCTGCTCCGGTTTTCACAAAGGTAGGCTTGTTTTTTTTTAATCTTCAATAATAACCATTTTATTGTACACTTTGAATTATGTGGTCAATATTCTTTGACATAATTTATATATATAAAAAAAGAAAAGTACATGCATAGGAAAGTTGCAAAGATAAATGAAGTCTTTTTAAAATGATATAGTTCCTCATCTAACTGAAAATCTACGCTGCAAATTCATTATTATCTACGGAGACATTTTGGATTGCTTTGCTCATCAGAAATGTATGGTCAACAACTGATGTGAAAAAATATTTAGATGAGAAATTTGTCTTCACGAATTTGATAAGTTACTGCAAAATTTGTAATTAATAGAAGGAATATAGGCCTTAGCAAGCACTTAACTGCATTAATCCAACATAACCACTCTTCTACTACTGAAATTAGGTTTCAGGTAACATAGTGGTGTCTAAAATTTCTTTATACCCAACTGCACAAGTGATTATTCATTTCAGCAGATGAGGCTTTGATGCTATTTTGTCAGTCCAGTAACTCAAGCATAATTATGCCGTGCACATTGTAAGTAAATGTTATCCATATCCAACTCAGAAATGTAGATTCCCAGTTTACAGATTAGTAAAAGGCAAAAAAATCTGACCTCATTTTTTGTAATTGTCTGTGAAAGCCTGCTGTGAAGAGTGTCTCTTAATTTGGTGTTCATACATCAGAGTTAATACTAATTTAGGAAGGTTTATTATGTAATCAGAAACATGGCCCTGTGATTTTACAAACTGAGATTCTAGTGTAGAGTATGAGCTGAAGCTTGGTTTCTTCTGTGTTGAAAAACAGCAAAATGAGTGTCCATTCTTAAAAGGGTTTGGACAAGTATTCCAGACTCAGTAGCAACTATTAAATTACAAATCTAATAAAGTAAACAACATAGCAAAAATATTTTCCACAATGTTATTCACTGGACCACTGTTGCAGTATCCATAACTGTATGGGACATATCCTGCCAAGGATATTGGGCATCCAGACAGTCTGCAGAGCTTCAGGTTTCTTTCTCACCCACCATGCATCTGCCCTTAGCAATAGAATACATGCTGGTATAGGGGGGAATGGCTCAGCATGCCAAAACTCAGAACATTCCTGCCATATGTACACGTATGCAGACTCTTGTTAGTTCAGTGGCATTAGTATTGGTTGTTGGATTCAACTACAATTTTGGAAGTTCTCCATTGAAGAACTTACCTTTTTCTTTCTGTACAAAATCATTTTAAAGATGTCTTATGTCTGTCTGTCTTGTGGCAGGCAATTTACTTTGAAGAATCTTTTTTTCTTGGGGATCTGCATGACTTCAGTTCCTGGCAGATTTGTCTTTTTTTATTCCTAAAATAGTAAGGATTAGGTTAAACTTTCTGAAGATCTTTCTTGAAAACAATCACCTCAGAGACATGGCATGTGCAACAATGGCATGCAGAGCTGGATCCAGCAATGAGACCTAGGCAGTTGCCTAGAGCTCACTGGCTTAAGGAGCCCACTAGCAGTGGGAGGGTGGCCCTCTGGCCAGGGGTTGCCACAAAAACTTGCATTTGTGCTTTAAGAATGTAATCTGTGAGCATAACATCTCTTCTTTAAGGTACACAATGTAGAATGTATCCTTAGTAGTGTCTGTATGTGTGTCTTTAGTATGACGCATGCACAATTAAACTAAAATGAAATGTGTGATGTTTATATTTGTTGTCATTCATGAAGAAAATAGCAGTAGTGTGTGTGTGTGTGTGTGTGTGTGTGTGTGTGTGTGTGTGTGTGTGTGTGTGTGTGTGTGTGAAATGCCCTAGGTAGACTGGCAGGTTGGATAACTCATTCAAGCTCGAGGTCTGTACCTTTAATACAGGACCCTAGAGTCTGAATCCTCTACAGCAACTGCCAGACTATCATCAGCAAGTGCATTTCAAGAACTGTAGAGTTTCTGTACATTTTCAAAGATTGTTGAGCTTCTGTGCATTTTCAAGGAAGTTTGCTTTTCTGTACATTTTTAAGTAATGTTGAGTTTCAAGGAAAGAGAAGTTTACTGTTTCTCATGCTAAGTCTGTTTTCAATGTTTAACTGTTTTATTTAGTAAATGGCCATTACCAGTGGGTGCGCTATAAATTTTAAAAGCAGTGTTAGTTGCATAACAGGTAGCATACTTGCCTTTGGTGCAAATGACTGTGGGTTCTACTCCCACACCATGTACATGGAGTGCTGATACTGCAGTGCCTTCTTTAAGGGGGATGGGGCGCTGTCCTCCTGAGTGTGTCCTCCTTTGGATGAGATGTCGAGTAACTATGAACCTGTTGCTGGTTTGACAGTCATTCCCTATTGCAATATTATCAGATGAACTTTTTTATGTAACATAGGCAGTTTATTCTTCAAGGGCAGCAGGCACTGAATTTGTAGACAAAACACTGAAATGTAAAGTTGTGTGCCAGCAACAAACTCTTCATTATTTGAAAATCTCTTTAATGTGGAATTATTCAGATAACTTTTACTTCTGCAGAGATTGTGTATAATGACTGATATTGGTGGATTGTAATGACAGAAGCCTGAGTGACCTTTTGTGGTTGAAATGTTGTGTAATAGGTAGTTTTGTTCTTATTCTTTCATATGTTTTGTTTCATTGTTTACTGGAAAAAAATATTCAAACCTACAAATTTAAAATACACTCTACAAGGGTGCTGTATTATAAATAGAATATAATTTAAACAATCAGGATGTTGCATCAAAAAAACACATGAATTTGTGCATGGTCCAAAAAATGTGTGAAATGGACTAATGGTCTGAAAACAGTCGAAAGGTAAATGTAATCTGCAACTAGCCAGATGCTGTCTTTGAATGTGGGTTTCAATTCTGTTTCAATGAGTGTGAGTTTCCAGGGCAGAAAAAGCTTACTATTCACGCTAAGTCTGTTTTCATTGTGAGACTGTATTTTTGTTTAGGAAATGGATATCAGCATTTGAGCTATAAAATTTGAAATAAAAGTTTTAAATAGGTTTAATTATTGTAGAAGCAAATAAAAATAGTATGTAGACTGATAGTTTGAACAGTATTTATGGTAAATGGTGAGAAGTATCCAAGTACTGGGACACTGGAATGGCTGGAGGATGCAGGGGGTGCCTGTTCCATTACCCTGCCTAGGGCCCCACTGGACCATGATCTGGCTCTGATGGCATCAGATTCTCACTAGAGGACAAATGCAGTAAGCAGAAAAAGAAAAAGAAGCTAGATAAAGAATTTAGCAAAGGTCTCTGGATGTCTGTCTCTTTTCTGTGGTCTGAGACTGATGACTCTACTGGTGTGCCTATGAAACCCTTGGACAGTCAGTCCATCTCTCCTGGCTCTCCTTGTATGTTCCTACAGACCATATATCAGGCATGGCTCATTGGGAAGGGACAACCACACTTTATACTGTCTGAAGGTAAGGAAGGCATACAGTAAGAACTGTTGAAGGAAGTCAGTGCTGGGTCACTTATTGAAGTCTTACCTATGGATCCCTGTCCTAATACCACAAGGCTTGAGATATTAAAATGAGCACACAGAATACTAAGCTCTTATCTCCCCCCCCCCCCGTTTAAAAGGGTTCCAAAGAAGATATCTTTAATTTTTTTTGCAAGGCTTATTTAAACCCATTCAGTCTCTTCACATTTGTTTTTTCCAGCTTCTTCTTCCTATATCCCAGTAAAAAAGCAAGAGAATCCTTTCTTCCTCTGAAGAGAAATCTATGACTCATAAAATGAGGGCTTAGACTACACCTCTCAATTATGTTCCCCAACTCTTTGTAAGACTGAATCTAAGGATAGATACTCTTTTCTCAGAGTCTCCCAATGGGGAAATCTCTTTTGGAGAGACAGTCTCCAAAAATATAGATTTCTTCAAGTGGGAAGGTAAGGAGGCTTCCAAATCTCAAAAAAATGTATTATTTCTGAACTACTTATCATGGACTTTCCAAAGCCAATAGCCATCCCACCTGTCTAAGTGGCCTTAGAAAAAGCCTTCAACACAGTGTCTGTCTTCCACATTCTAAACATCCTGCCCCCCTCAAAAAAAACTGACAGTTTCAACAAGGTGATAATCATATACTTTTTTCACAAGACTCCTACTGCAGACCCTGCTACAATATTCTTAGATAGTAAAAGAAGTTGTAAATTATTTTCCTGTGTTCCTCCTGTACTAAATGATTAGGACAGTTATGCTTTTGACAGGTTTGACAAGAATGTACATACATCATCTATGTTGTCAGGGCAATTAATTGAAGAAATGCCTGAGTATCAAATGAACCAGTCTTTAGCTAGCCTTCCTAACTCCAACACTAAAATTAATTTACTGGATATGATTGATTCTGCACTAAGCACTGCATTAAGTGTGCTCATGACCATAGGAGATTACTAGGCTATTGACCCTGAGGCCCTTATAAGCCTACCCAAGAGTTTGGCCCATATTTAGACAAAACACAAAAATGCCAAGCAGGAACAGGAGGAAGAACCACTACACAGTAAATAAATGCACCTATTCAGGCCAAATTCAATAAAGCCAATACTGGAGTTTAAGAGAATAAAACAAATGATAAGTGCTTTCGCCCTGACCACTTCAGAACTTCATCAGATAATAAATATAATCACAAAATCACTTTATATAGTACAGAAAAACTGGGTAAAAAAAATCATTAAACAATTAATATATTATTTAAACTGACACACACCCTTAAAGGAAAAGACATGTAAAAGACTGTATTATATATGTAACATATAAAATCTATATAAGATGAAATAAATAGATGGTAAAAAACTCTCATTGTAGTATAAAAACATAGATAAAATGGTGTTTAAAAATACATAAATAATGAATAAAAAATGATTTAAAACAGTGTTATCTTTCTAAGGCTTTTAATTTTAAAAGAGAGCTGATAGAAATATGTTCATTTAAGCCTGGCCAACTAGATGCATTAAGACGCAGTTGCCAATAAAGCTCCCTCTTTTCTAGTAAGAGACCAGGCTCCACCTCGAGGTTCTGTTTTAATGTCATCAGTGACAGTAAAATGGAATGAATGACCTGTGTTTCCCATTGTGTGCTTGCCAAGTGCATTTGTATCTTTTTTTGATTTTATGTCATACAAATGCTCATAGACACATTATTTTAATTTACGGTCTGTTTTTCCAATATAAAAGCAGCTACAACAATTACATAGAGCGCAATAAATAATCCTTTCAGATACACAATTGTATTTTTGATGAAGTTTGACTTCAGTGTTGTTTATCAGAAAAGTGCTACCTTCCTTAATATGTTTACAATAGTTACACATGGCACACTTTGTCATGTGCCCAACATTATTCATTCCTTTTGGTTTCATCTCAAATATGTTCTTTAAGTTTCTGCCCTTCTTAAATACTATGGCAGGATATGAATCAATAAATGGTCAAATGGCTTTTTCATGATTTAGTATGGACCAATTATTTTCTAGGATTTTTCTTAATATATAACTGTCATTAGTGTATATGGTAATGAAAGATGTCTTATAGTCCATTTTAGTTTCTTGTTTCTCCATATTTAAGCATTGAGTAGAGTTGTTAATACTGGTGATGCTGGTGTCAATATCTGATAGTAAAGGACTAAAATGACCTCTCTCCCTTTTATTTACTACTTCCAACATAATATCAGTAATAAATTTGTATGGATAGCCTCTCCTTAAAAACATGCATTTCAAGTTGTCACATTCACTGAGAAAATCATCCATCACTGAAACCATTCGGGCTGCCCTAACAAATTGCCCCTTTACAATGTTTTTTTTTCTCTTTCAGTGGATGTGCAATTGAGTAATGGAGTAAGGAGTTGGAGTAAATTTCCTTTCTATATATTTTTGAAACAAATTTGTTGTTTGTATAATCTTTAGTGAGAAGAATGTCTAGAAAAGGCAACTGGTCCATACTATAATTATGTGTGAATTTCAAAAATGTAGTAGTAGAATCCAAATAAGAAATTAATTCATTGATATGTTCTGGGGGTCCATCCCACAAAAATAAAATGTCACCCAGGAACCGGGTGTAACATTTTACATAATTGAACATCAGACTGTTGAACAAAAACTTATTTTCCAATTGGGTGACAACAATATTTGCATACAGGCCCCCACAAGAAGAACCCATTGCCACCCCCTCCTGTTGTAGATATATTTCACGGTTAAAGCAGATAAAGTTGTTTTTCAAAACAAGTTCAAGTAAGTGTGTATATACTTGGACATTGTTGTGTTCAACTCCTTTTTCATATAAGTATTCTGAAAACCATTCCAAGCCTGTGTTATGGGGAATAACAGAATATAAATCTTTGATGTCAATAGTCAAAAAGACTTACCCAGTTTTAAATGGAGTGTTGTTAATGAGATGTAAAAAACTCCATGAGTCCTTCCATATATGGGTTTCAGAGAATACCAGTTCTTTAAGTCTAATGTCTAGGAGTTTTGCGAGTGGGTGGGTAATGGAACCTTTTGCATCCACAATGGGTCTCATGGGTGGCTGTTCGAGGTTTTTATGTAATTTAGATAACCCGAACATCACTGACATACTGGGATATGACACTGTGAGATAATTTAACTCTTCAATGGTGATGGATCCCTCTATAAATAAATCCTGTAACTCATTCTTAATTCTATTGTATGCTGCGTGTAATTCATTCAATGGAATTTTGCATATGCTTTCCCATTCAAAATGTGTAACATCTTGTTAGTGTAATCAACGTGATTCATAAGGACTACACCTCCTCCCTTGTCAGGTTTCATTATTCTGACCAAATCAAGTACACTTTTAATGTCCTGTAATACACCCTCCACCTTATTGTCTGTCTGTCTTTGTCGATTAATCCTTAAAAAATTACGAATATCAAGTTCACATATTCTTTCAAACAGTTGGATAATCGGGTGAAGGGGGCTTGTATGTGCTTAACATGGCTAAAGGATTAATAAAATCTTCTGATATTGAATTCTGAAAAAGGACCTTGAAATTTAACTTACGTTTGTACAATTTCAGGTCAATTAATGTGCTGGAAATGTCTGTGGGTTGTGCAGGTACGTAAGTAAAACCTTTTGAAAATAAGTCACAGTGTTTAGTCTCAATAAACACATCAGAAAAACTGTACACTTTGAAATTGCCTTCACCGTTAGTAATGATATGACAATGGGGTAGTACATGGTCAGAAAACACCTCTAAAATAGCTGGAAAATCATTATTTAATTCCTGTTGGACCAAGTTTGATTCTGTGCCCCCCTCCCCTCTGATTGAATCTCCTCCTCATGTTCCATTGAGTACTGGGGGAAAAGTGTTCCCCTGGTGTGTTTCCCAGGGTTGGTCTGAGACTGTTGTTTTGTTCCTTATTCTCTCCGACCGTCTTAGGGGTGGGAATTCTCGTGGATCTAAAAAATCATTTTGTTCATTGTTAGCAATATCACAGCCAACTTCAATGTTGTTAACAGTATTGTTACCAGAAAAATTATTATAGCCATGGTCTAGGAATTTGTTACCCCATTCCTGTGAAGGAGGTGGTTTGGGGGTAAGCCCATCCCTTCCCATACTCATTTTTAACCCTGTTAAGCTTTTTTACCTTACGTGCTGTTATAGAAGTAGATAACTGCTCAATACTATGAAAAATACGTGTGTATTCATATGTAAATTCATCATATTGTGTGTGTTCACTTATTCTTTTATCACGCTCTGAAACACTAGTAATTAAATCATTAATCATAACTTTTCACAGTAACTTTCATGTATTCAACACCATGAGCATAAAAAAAGAGCCATAAGTTCTTTATGCAGGTCAGAACCTGCTTTTAAACCACTGGGATAATGCCACATTCTGAGTCCCTTAGGAACAATGTGCTCTTTTATACATTCAGCAAAGTATGCATTGTCAAGCTGCAAATGCTTGATTTTTGAAAGTTTGTAGTCAAATTCTTCTAAAAGTAATAGAATATTATTGTTAAAAACAGTACCTGTTGGTTGCTTTTTACTGTTTAAAACTATGGCTTCAGTAAGCCAGTCCTTCAAAACTGGAACAGAACCTCTGTAGTTGGAATTAACACTTGATCCTGACACATTAGGTTGAGAAACTGAATTTACAGTTCTCTGTCCACAAGGGACTGAATGGTCATCTTCATTAGTTAATCCAGCCCTAAGGGATGTAGAGTTCAACAAATTAAGTCTTTGTAATGTGCTTCCTTTGCTCCAAATGCTCTGTAAACTAGTAGAAGCAACCACTGCTTCTCCTGGAGTGCTCAGTGTGCGTCTGACATCAGCAGGGGAGTGGCCCTGACATTATGGGCTGTGGCCTCATCATTAGGGGGTGTGCCAAGAAGGGAATCAACCTTTTTTCGTTAAAACTTGTACAATGGCAGTTAAATTCAAAACGGCTTGCTGTAGAGCATTAAAGTCAGTCTCCTGAGTTACAAGGGGAGCAGATAAATCCATGCTGTCCTCATCGGCCATCCAAACCAGTAAAAAAAAGACAAGAAAAAAAAACTGTTGCAAATCACAAAAATGCCAAGCAGGAACAGGAGGAAGCACCATGCCACAGTAAATAAATTCACCCATTCAGGCCAAATTCAATAAAACCAATACTGGAGTTTATTGAAGAGAATAAAACAAATGATAAGCGCTTTCGTCCTGACCACTTCAGAACTTCATCAGATAATAAATATAGTCACACAATCACTTTATATAGTACAGAAAAACTGGGTAAAAAAAAATCATTAAAAAAATTAATAAATTATTTAAACTGACTCACTCCCTTACACACCCAATTACGTTTAGAAGAATTTGACTACAAACTTTCAAAAATCAAGTGTTTGCAGCTTGACAATGCATACTTTGCTGAATGTATAAAAGAGTGCATTGTTCCTAAGGGACTCAGAATGTGGCATTATCCCAGTGGTTTAAAAGCAGGTTCTGACCTGCATAAAGAACTTATGGCTCTTTTTTATGCTCATGGTGATGAATACATGAAAGTTATTGTGAAAAGTAATGATGTTATGACTAATGATTTAATTACTAGTGTTTCAGAACTTGATAAAATAATAAGTGAACATAAACAATATGATGAATTTAAATATGAATACACACATATTTTTCATAGTATTGACCAGTTATCTACCTCTATAACAGCACGTAAGGTAAAAAAGCTTAACAGGGATAAAAATGACTATGGGAAGGGATGGGCTTACCCCAAACCACCTCCTTCACAGGAATGGGGTAACAAATTCCCAGACCATGGTTATAATAATTTTGCTGTTAACAATACTGTTAACAACATTGAAGTTGGCTGTGATATTGCTAAGAACGGACAAAATGATTTTTTAGATCCACGAGAATTCCCACCCCTAAGACGGTCATAGAGAATAAGGAACAAAACAACAGTCTCAGACCAACCTTGGGAAACACACCAGGGGAACACTTTTCCCCCAGTACTTAATGAAACATAAGGGGGAGATTCAATCGGGGGGGGGGGCACAGAATCAAACTTGGTCCAACAGGAATTAAATAATGATTTTCCAGCTATTTAGAGGTGTTTTCTGACCATGTACTACCCCATTGTTATATCATTACTAATGGTAAAGGCGATTTCAATGTGTGCAATTTTTCTGTTGTGTTTATTGAGACTAAACACTGTGACTTATTTTCAAAAGGTTTTACTTACATACCTGCACAACCCACAAACATTTCCAGCACATTAATTGACCTGAAGTTATACACACGTACGTTGAATTTCAAGGTCCTTTTTCAGAATTCATTATCAGAAGATTTTATTATTCCTTTAGCCATGTTAAGCACATACAAACCCCTCCACCCGATTATCCAACTGTTTGAAAGAATATGTGAACTTGATATTCTTTATTTTCTAAGGATTAATCAACAAAGACCGACAGACAATAAGGTGGAGGGTGTATTACAAGACATTAAAAGTGTACTTGATTTGGTCAGAATAATTAAATCTGACAAGGGAGGCGGTATAGTCCTTATGAATCAGATTGATTACACTAACAAGATGTTACACATTTTGAATGGGAAAGCATATGCAAAATCCTCCTTGAATGAATTACACACAGCATGCAACAGAATTAAGAATGAGTTACAGGATTTATTTATAGAGGGATCCATCACCACTGAAGAGTTAAATTATCTCACAGTGTCATATCCCAGGATGTCAGTGATATCTGGGTTACCTAAATTACATAAAAACCTCAAACAGCCACCCATCAGACCCATTCTGGATGCAAAAGGTTCCATTACCCACCCACTCGCAAAACTCCAAGACATTAGACTTAAAGAATTGGTATTCTCTGAAACCTATATATGTAAGGACTCATGGAGTTTTTTGCATCTCATTAACAACACTCCATTTAAAACTGGATATGTCCTTTTGACTATTGACATCAAAGATTTATATTCTGTTATTCTCCACAACACAGGCTTGGAATGGTTTTCAGAATACTTATATGAAAAAGGAGATGAACACAACAATATCCAAGTGTATACACACTTACTTGAACTTGTTTTTAAAAACAATTTTATCTACTTTAACTATGAAATATATCTACAACATGAGGGGGTGGTAATGTGTTCTTCTTGTGGGGGCCTGTATGCAAATATTGTTGTCACCCAATGGGAAAATAAGTTTTTGTTCAACAGTCCGATGTTCAATTATGTAAAATGTTACACCCGGTTCCTGGATGACATTTTTTTTTTGTGGGATGGACCCCCAGAACATATCACTGAATTAATTTCTTATATGGATTCTACTACTACATTTTTGAAATTCACACATAATTATAGTATGGACCAGTTGCCCTTTCTAGACGTTCTTTTCAATAAAGATTATACAAACAACGTTTGTTTCAAAAATATATAGAAAGGAAACCTACTCCAACTCCTTACTCCATTACTCAAGTACACATCCACTGAAACATAAAAAAGCTATTGTAATGGGGCAATTTGTTAGGGCAGCCCAAATGGTTTTAGTGATGGATGATTTTCTCAGTGAATGTGACAACATAAAATGCATGTTTTCAAGGAGAGGCTATCCGTACAAATTTATTACTGGTATTATGCTGGAAGTAGTAAATAAAATTTTTTACTGATATTATGCTGGAAGTAGTAAATAAAAGGGAGAGAGGTCATTTTAGTCCTTTACTATCAGATATTGACACCAGCATCACCAGTATTAACAACTCCACTCAATGCTTAAATATGGAGAAACAAGAAACTAAAAGGGACTATAAGACATCTTTCATTACCATATACACTAATGACAGTTATACATTAATAAAAATCCTAGAAAAGAATTGGTCCATACTAAATCATGAAAAAGCCATTTGACCATTCATTGATTCACATCTTGCCATAGTATTTGAGGGGCAGAAACTTAAAGAACATATTTGAGATGAAACCAAAAGGAATGAATAATGTTAGGCACATGACAAAGTGTGCCATGCGTAACTATTGTAAACATATTAAGGAAGGTAGCACTTTTCTGATAAACAACACTGAAGTCAAACTTCATCAAAAATACAATTGTGTATCTGAAAGGATTATTTATTGCGCTCTATGTAATTGTTGTAGGTGTTTTTATATTGGAAAAACAGACCGTAAATTAAAATAGTGTGTCTATGAGCATTTGTATGACATAAAATCAAAAAAAGATACAAATGCACTTGGCAAGCACACAATGGAAAATACTGGTCATTCATTCCATTTTACTGTCATTGATGACATTAAAACAGAACCTCGAGGTGGAGCCTGGTCTCTTACTAGAAAAGAGGGAGCTTTATTGGCAACTGCGTCTTAATGCATCTAGTTGGCCAGGCTTAAATGAACACATTTCTATCAGCTCTCTTTTAAAATTAAAAGCTTTAGAAAGATAACACTGTTTTAAATAATTTTTTATTCATTATTTATGTATTTTTAAACACCATTTTATCTATGTTTTTATACTACAATGAGAGTTTTTTTTACCATCTATTTATTTCATCTTATACAGATTTTATATTTTACATATATAATACAATCTTTTGCACGTCTTTTCCTTTAAGGGTGTGTCAGTTTAAATAATGTATTAATTGTTTAATGATTTTTTACCCAGTTTTTCTGTACTATATAAAGTGATTGTGTGATTATATTTATTATCTGATGAAGTTCTGAAGTGGCCAGGACAAAAGCGTTTATCATTTGTTTTATTCTCCTCAATAAACTCCAGTATTGGTTTTATTGAATTTGGCCTGAAGAGGTGCATTTATTTACTGTGGAGTGGTTCTTCCTCCTGTTCCTGCTTGGCATTTTTGTGTTTTGCAACAGTTTTTTCTTCTTGTCTTTTTTTTTTTTTACCATGTTTAGACAAATCAGCCCCCAATGCCCCTGTCCAGCAGGGACATGGGTGGAATCCCACTGGTATATTTTCTGCTTCCCATCCAGTTATCCAGGTTGCACTTAAAAAAGGTTAAAGAGGTACTCTGCTTGATGTGGAGAGGGAGCCTATTCTATAGATGAGGGAGTCTCTGGGACACAAATGTGTCCTGCCATCAAGTCTTGTTGCTGTCACTGACTAGGTTGAGGCCACGCGTGTGGGTTACTTGAGTGGAGCTTGACTTGTGGATATGCAGCAGACCCATCAAGGTGAGGGTCCATGTTTGCCTTGAATGCCAGATAGAGGTCACCTCTGAGGAGTCTGTATGAAACTGAGTAGAGGAATAGGGCTTTTAGCCTATCTGTGTATGGTAGATGTTTGAGGCCCTGGATTCTTCTGGTGAGGAATCTCTGTGGTCTCTCCAGCTGCTGTATGTGCTCTGCGAGGTACACTGAAAGGTGCATTGTGCTCAATAATGGGACTTATAAGGGAAGAATACAGGGATCTTATGACCTCCTTGTTCCTGGATGAAATACCCTTACTTATGAGGTGGGCCATGTAAAAGGCTTTCCATACCATGGAAGCAATATGGTGGTCAAACGTCAGGTTACTATCAACCTGGGTACCAAATCCCTCATGACTGATTGAGTGATTAGGAAGTTATTAATGTGATAATTTGTGGGGATGTCACTCTCGCCAAAGGGGATGATGATGCATTTTTTGGTATTCAGCTTGAGGCCGTGTTTCTAGCACCAGTCATTTGTCTGAGTGAGACCCTCTTAGAGGATATCCACATCACTAGGGAAATTGATGACAGCACCAAGCTTGCAGTCATCTGCAAACTTGGTCAACCATAGCCCATTGGTTTTGGCTTGCACCTCAGAAAAGTATATCCCAAATAACAGAGGCCCCAAGACTGAATCCTGGGGTACTCTGCTTGTTACGTGTTTACTGCTTGAGGTGGCTTCTCCTATTTTGACTACATGGGTTCTATCAGTGAGCTAGTTTGCTACCCATCTGGTAACATATGGATTGATGCCTAGTTGAGAGAGTTTATCTATTATGTCCAAGTGGGGAATAGTGTCAAAGGCTTTGGCCAGGTCAAGGTAGGCCATGTGCACAGTCTTCTCCTCATCCATGGCTTTGATGACTATCTCAAAGAAGTCGACCAAATATAGCAGACACAACCTCCCCTTGATGAAGCCAAACTTTGTGGGATAAAGTGTTTGGAGGTTGCCAATGTCCTTGTTAATGATGTCCATAAATAATCCATTCCATGGCCTTGCAGATCAGGCTGATGAGTCTATAATTTTCTGGATCGGTGGACGCTCCACCTTTATGTAAAGGGATAGGGTGCCTAATGTTGCTGCAAGTTCCTGCTTGAGTTCATGTATGATGCAGCCTGGGATATTATTGTGTCCCATGGAGGCTGTATTGTTTGTCTTTGAGAGAGCAGTGATGACCTGTTCCCTAGATATAAGGGGAAGGGGGGCAGGTACTGGGGATGTCCTGATTTACCGAGGGGGGACAGACAGGTAAAGTTTTCACTGAATCTGTCAACCAGCAGGTTTGCTATATCTACGGCATTTGTATATGTGGTGTCCTTGACCACCAGTTCTGAACATATCTAGGTGCTTCCCTTGAGGTTGCGGACATATGTAAAGAAGGCCTTATGATTGTCTCTAGTAGATGTGGCCAATTTGGACTCAAAGTTTGCTTTAGAGGATTTCACTAGTGCTCTTATTTGCATGTTCAGGTTAAGGAGACATTGCTTCCAGTTGGGCACCTGCTCCTTCTTGGTCTTGGACATGAATTTTTTTCCTTTTGTTATAGAGTTTATTTATTGCAGATGTCCATGAGACAGGTTTACTCTTCCTTGCGGAGGATGATTTAGTCCTGTCAGGTATTCCTGATTCCATGCATTTATATAAATGCTCGTTTAGTACTTTGATGTAGTTTTGGATATTGGTAACACTTTCTACAGAGGGGGAGGGGGCTGTGAAGCTGTTTATACCATCCCTAAGGAGGTTGTAATCAGCTTTGAAGAAGTTTTTATGTCTGATCCTAACTAGCGGGGGGGGGGGGGGTTGGGGGAGATGCTGACTTTGAAAATGACCACGTTATGGTTGGATCTTACTAGGGAGGATGATACTATAGGGTTGCTGCAGTGGTTACTCATGTTAGTTAATACTAAGTCCAAGATGTTATCACCCCTTGTGGGGATATCGGCTAGCTGTTCCATGGCATTTGCATTGACGAAATCAAGGAATCTATGGGCATTTGTGTTCTGGCATGAGTAGTTCTTCTAGGCTATATTTTGGAAGTTAAAGTCACCCAGGATAAGGGTAAAGGGTTGAATCTTGATAGATTCAAACAGGTCCAAATAGGTAGATCGGGCATCTTGAGTCAGATTTGAGGGCTGGTAGCTAGCTGTGATGTCAGTAGGGGTCTTGTCAATGGTTAACTGCACCTGGAATGTCTCCTGTGTGTCATACTGTTTGACCAGCCTGGAGGTGTGTATGTCTTTAATGTATGTTGAACCTCCATCTCCTTGATGCTATTTTCAAAGCTTTTGCTACTTAAACTGTTAAGAGCAGAAAGGCTTGGGTGAGACTGCAGAACTTCCCTGAAGATGTGATGGCTCATCTTTTGAATGCTGTCTTTGATAAAGATTTTCTGTTTGAAAATCCTTCAGCCAAGGACATTAAGAAGCTGGAAGAGAGAGGAAAGTTGATGCAGGGTGCCAAGCAACAGTTTTTGATCCTGTTCCCAAATACCAAATAAGTTATTCTTTTAACCCCGAACCTTTGTTTCAAAACCTTTTCAAATATACACAGCAAAAGTATAAGAAAAAATGGTGGGTGATTCAAAAAGAAAGGAGAAAGATCTCAAGGACCCTCCTTTCAAAAGAGAAGACAATGGCTACTTCTACCTTTTAACTTCCTCCTCCACACCATACTCTGGCCTTCCTCCTCAAACTGCAGAAAATATTTCCTGCTGCCTTCATGTCTGAAAACATAATTTCAGATTTGTGGGGTCTACAAATAATTCACCATGGTTACAAACTTCGTTGGCATTCCTCCCTAGTGAAGATGGGGCCCTTCTTCAAACAAGGAACCAAATTCATCTTTCCACTCAAATTCTTTCTGACCTATTGTATAGAGCCAGTTCTTAATTCACAACAAGGAAAATATTTCTATTCAAGAATGCTTCTGGTTCCCATAAAAGAAGACACATGGAAACCTATTTTTATACCCTTTATGACTGAATATTTTCCTCCTAGTTTCAAAATTCAAAATGTTGACCTTACAAACTCTTTTTCCTCTACAGTCAAACAAGGCTAGTCTGGTCACCCCAGTTCTCAAAGATGCCTGCACATTCACATTTAAAGACACAAACATTTCCTAAAATTGTTAGTTTACATCTTTACCCTTTGTTCTCTCCACTATCCAATAGGCTTCAGAAAGTGAATTACCTACTGAAGACTTGGACATTCTCATTTACCCTTAGACAATTGTCTCATTACAGCTTCCTCTGCTCAAGTCACTCTGGCATCTATCTAATTTACCATGGACCTATTCAGAAAGCTGGACTTCAAGCTGAACTGAAAAAGCTATGCTTAACTCCTAACCAAAGGGTAGTTTTTCTAGGTTGTCATCTAGATGCATTTCTGATGATGGTTTTTCTCCCCCCCCCCCAGAGAAAGTGTCTTTTTACCATCACCAGTTCTTATATCTATCTCATCAAATCATGTCTACTGCAAAAGAATTCTGGAGGATTCTGGGTTATACTGCCTTTTCTTTTCTTATGATTCCTTTTCCTGGACTCCATATAAGGAAAATTCAGTGGTTCCTCAAATCCATTTGGGTTCAGCATGAGCATCCTCTAACCTTACTAATACATGTCCTCAATCTTATTACAAAAACTCAACTGGTGGTTCAACCATGCTAGAGTAAATCCAGGTCTCCCTCTGTCTCTCCTTACTCCTTCTCTGTCAGCCACCATAAATAACTAGCTATGATTGCCAAGGAATTAGCAATTCAGTCTATATGTAACATACATTCTGTCAGATCTGAACATAGTACATAGTCGCAGGAAACTTTTAAAGACTGGGGGGGGGGTGATCGGGACACTTAGTGATGTAAAAAGGGCATTTTTTTATAACTATTTGCTACCACAACATAGGTTCACTTGGAAGACATTTTAAACTTAGCCAATTCACTTTTGGTGCTTGAATTAACATTTTCTGACTGGTCTTACCTATCCCATGACTGATAGTTGTATGTTAGCCCTAGTGAGAATAACTGTGATCATACCATAGATAATTTGAGGGGACCCTTGTTAGAGATGCAGCATTTAGGAACTGCCTCTATCCATTAGTGGCATGAAGAGCAATCCTGGAGTACATGTTCTTTTACCCATCCTTAGATCCAAGTTGCATTTGAATATGGATGGATGGGCTTTGTTTTATTTGTATGGATAGTTTGTTCTGGAACAGTGGTAGCCTCTGTGATATATATCCATCTCTCCACAACATTCAGTTTAGATACCTGGACTGACCATTTCTGATGCCATTTGACTTGCTGATGTTCACTAGGTCCATCTGTATTAGGTCGGAGGATGCCTTGTATGCCAGCCATGTCACCTCTAAGCACACTGTAGGATACTGAGTACAGTAATAAATCTTTAAGGTGGTCCATGCAAGACCTGTTGTTTAGGACTTGTATCCTTTTAGTAGGGTGTCTCTGAAGGTATTCCAATTGTTGCATGGGGCTGGAGGGATGCATGCCAAAGTGGGCATTATACAAAATGATTGACCTAATGAGAGTTTTGTAAAGGGGAAAACAACATCTCTAGATCTAGTCACAATCAATTTGCTTATAAGCTGTGCAATATAGAAAGACGTTCTTATGACTCTGGCAACATGTTGGTCAAAAGTTAGGTCATTGTACACACAAGTTCCCAAATACCATACAATTGGGTCAGTTCTCAGAGAGCATTGTCATGATTTTGACACCAGTTATTATTTGGGACAAACCTTCCTGCATGATGGTTAAGTCATTTAGGGATTCAATTACTGCTCCTAGATTGCAGTCATCTCAAACTTAGCTGGCCAAAACCCTTTGGTATTTCCTTTTACTTTTTAGATGTATATGCCAAACAGAAAAAGTCTCAGCACCGAACCCTGGGGCACTCCATTGGTGATTGGTGTCTTCCCCTGCTTTGATCTCCTGCATCCTGTGAGCAAGTTGGCAATCCAGCTAGTGATGCAAGTGTTTGCTCCTACATTATTCATCTTTTGTACTACACCTGAGTAGGGGATTGTGTCAAAAGACTTGGCCAGGTCAAGGTAATGTGGTGAGAACTGTTTTACTTTCATCCATTGCTTCGGTAACAAGAGTAAAGCTTAAAATGTGCACATGAATTTTAGCCTTTCACACTTTCCTCTGGGCTGTTTTCAAATATATTTTTAGGGCCATGCATACATGTATGAATTCTTTGATTCACCTTCCTAATTGTATTAAATTATATCCCTTGTATAATACAGCACCAGTTGTTAGAAGGTGTTTTAAATTTGTAGTTTTGAACAGTCTTCTAGTAAGCAATGAAACAAAATGTATGAACCAATAATGGCAAAACTACCCATTTAGGGAAAATTTCAACCATAAAAGGCCACTCAAACATTTGTCATTGCAATCCACCAATATCAGTTGTTTGTCTTTCAGCTTTTTTCCTGGTAAGGGGTCGCCATAGCGGAACTTCGGTCCACTAATGATTGGCAGTAGATTTTTTTACGAAACGCCGAGGTGCCAGCTCGACGCTGAACCTTCAACGAAGGCATGCCCATTTACACACGCATGTCTTTTGAACGCTACCCAACTGTGGGGAGGACATGCAGACTCCACACAGAAGGCACTGCCAAGTAAAGCTGAGAATCGAACGGGAAAACCTCTTGCTGTGAGGTAACAATGCTACTGCCATACCACCATGGCAGTAATCCACCAATATCAGTAAATATGCAAAATCTGTGCAGAAGTAAGTCATCTAAATAATTCCACATTAAAGGGATCTGTAACTAATAAAGAGGTTGCTGCTAGGAAATTACTTTATATTTCATTGTTTCATCTACAAATAAAGTGTCTGTTGCCCTTGAAGAATAATTTGCCTATGTTACATTAAAAAATAATAAGCTAGTAATATTGGAATAGGGAATGGATGGCAAATTGATAATAAGTTCATAGTTACTAGGTACTTTCTCCAAAGGAGGACACTCACAGGACTGCAGCATCCACTCCCTTAAAGGTACAACACAGTACAGTATCAGCGATCCATCTGCATACTATGGGAGTAGAACACACAGCCTTTTGCATCAAATGTAAGGCTACTACCTGTTGTGCTACTAACAACAGAAACAGACTTGGAATAAGCAGCACTAAACTTCTCTTCCCCTGAAGCTCACAGCTCCTTGTAATTTTTTTCACATTTCATATCACATTTTTCTAATAAAGGCTGCAACCTTCTATGTAAATAGACTGAAATAGGTTCAGTCAACCACCCCTTCCCAGAAACAATAGGTCTCATCAGTGGTTGAGATAGTGACTTGTGAATCTTAGGTAAACCATATAATTGTGGGACAACTGGACAAGGAACAGTAAAAAAATGAAATAAGTCAAGTGTTATATCATTAGAAAGTTGTAAGTCATAAAAAAAAATGTGATACCATCTTGAAAGATACACCAGATTTTATTAGAAAACTAAGAGTATGGTATAATAATATGGGCAAGGATGTAATGCAGAGCAGTAGGCTTTTACTGGTAACTTTAGATATAACATCCTTGTTTACAGTTATACCTAATGAGTTTGGGATAGAATCAATTTGTGAGTTTTTAAACAACTTTTCTACGTTTGTAACAAGGGATATTGAAACATTATGTTTATTATTAAACCTAGTTTTGAATAATAACATTTTTTTATTTGATAGCCAATTTTATATGCAAAATACTGGTGTTGCTATGGGTACGCCCGTAGCTAACACGTATGCAAACTTGGTTCTTTTTATATTGGAAAAGAAGTTTGTCGTAAATGACACTAGTCCATATGTCAATAATATATTATTTTATCAACGGTTTGTGGACGATTGTTTCCTCATATGGAAAGGTGATGTGGATGATTTGTTACAGTTTGTACATTTTTTGAATGAATCCACTACTTTTTTAAAGTTTAAAATAGAATTTTCTGATGTGTTCATTAATTTCTTAGATCTTAAAATAGGGATACAGGACAACATAATGTATACTACAGTACATAAAAAAGTGGTAAATGCATCACAATTTAATAGAATATGTAGACTTAACACGAATGATAGTCTCTTCATGTCGCAGCTGGATGAAACCATTAATGAATTTAGAAATAGTGGTTATCCAGACAGCATATTAGAAACAGCTAAAATGGATACTATAAATAATAGACATTTAGGCTTAAAACCTTTATTTCTTATGGATGAACACCAAAATGAAAATATTGTGGCACATGGAAATCGTGATACCCTAAGATATGTTACTACTTTTAGTTGTATGACTAGGTTTGTAAGGAACATTATAAAGAAAAATTGGGTTGTTTTATTGGCATCCAGTGAAATTAAATCCATTATTGGTGACAGACCACTTTTTTCTTATAAAAACATGGCAAATTTTAAATGTAAGCTTGGTTACAAGGATTTTAAAAATTTTACTGAAGTGAATAATATTAATACATATGGAACTATAAAATGTCTCAACTGTAGTTGCTGCCCTGATATAATAGATAAAGAAAATAGCATAGACTTTAAGCATCCGGTAAGTCGGATTATATACAAGTTTAATCTCATGGCAACATGCATTTCAACTAAAGTGATATATTTAGCTACCTGCACGTCTTGCCAATGTTTTTACGTAGGTAAGACTATGAGAAGATTAAAAGACCGTATCATTGAGCATAAGTCTGAGATACGGAGAGGGAATGATAGGAATGCCTTATACAGGCATATATCCTTATGTGGCAATCAACACAAGTTTAGATTTCGCGTTACTGATAGTGTGTGTGTATCCATGAGGGGGGGTGACATTAACAATTTATTAGATTTAAAAGAATTTGAATGGATTTTAAGACTTTCAGCTGACAAGATGCCTGGTTTGAATGTTGCTGTCACACTAAAGCCTATATTAGTGAAATTACAACATTCAGTACTGAAATAATTGTATCTTAAAGTTTATGTATATATATTTTTTAAACACAAATTTTCATCACATGATCTTTGGCTGCTGGTCATGTGTTTTGCTGGCTTCTATTTAAATGCTTGATTTTATTTGTAACCTGTATGAGTATTGATAAAGGGTTTGTACCTGAAAGCTTTGCTATTAAACGGGTGTGTTTCAGCGTATTTTGGTGTTTGCATTTTACACACACACACACACACACACACACACACACACACACACACACACACACACACACACACACACACACCTGAATTAAATAAACAGAGCACCACACACACCCGCCTGAATTAAATAAACAGAGCACCACACACCCCTGGATGAAACAAATGGAGCATCACACACACACACCCCTGAATGAAAAATGGAGCACCACACACACCCCTGAATGAAATAAACAGAGCACCACACACACACCCCTGAATGAAACAAATGGAGCACCACACACACATACACCCCTGAATGAAATAAATGGAGGACCATACCCCTGAATGAAATAAATGGACCACACACACCCCTGGATGACATAAATGGAGCACCACACGCACACACACACACACACCCCTGAATGAAATAAATGGAGCAACACACACACACACACACACACACACACACACACACACACCTGAGTGAAATAAACAGTGCACCACACACACACACACACACGCACCCCTGAATTAAATAAATGGAGCACCATCTACTTCAATACATAAACTAAGCACCATCTACTTCAATACATAAACGGAGCACCAGTTACTTCAATGCATGAATGGAGCACCAGCTACTTCAATGCATAAATGGAGCACCAGCTACTTTAATACATAAACGGAGTACCAGTTACTTCAATGCATGAATGGAGCACCAGCTACTTCAATCCATAAATAGAACACCAGCTACTTCAATACATAAACGGACAGAGCACCAGCAACTTCATCTCATAAATGGAGCACACCAGCTACTGAATAAATAAATGGAGCACACCAGCTACTGAATAAATAAATGGAGCACACCTCTCCTTACCGTGGATGATCTTGATGTGATCATGTAGTTTTTTCTGCACACTTTTGTGCTTAAATAATGTGGGACGCACGCATGAGTCCTTACAGGTCTTGCAGCTTTAAAAGTGTGTGTGTGTGTGTGTGTGTGGGGGGGGGTGCTCCCTCCCCCTCACCCTGTGGTTCTGGTGCCTATGACATAGTAGCAGACTCTTTGAGAAAATGCAGGACAGATGCTCATGAGTGGATTCTATAGCAAGAAGTCTTCCAGGAGATTTCCAAACTGTGGGTAACTCTGAAGTTAATCTGTTTTACCCCCTCTCTCAAAAGATAACTGTAACAATTATATTCCAGGACACCTTGCAAAATATCCTGAAGAACAGATACATTCTCTTTCCTCTGGATGGGAAAGTTCCTTTGTACTACCTGCTTTCTTCTGATATCCACTAAAAATCAAAACTGACTTGTCAAAGATGCTTCAGGTGACTCCCCTTTTCTCCAGACAACTTTGGTTCTCCCTTCTTATGTATCTGACCAGAAGCAGTTACCAAAAGTACTTTATAGAGTGGACTTGCTCACAAAGGACAAGAGATCTTTCATCCACCCCAGCATTCAAAATTTCCATCTAACTGCATGGATGATGGTCTTTGATGCCATTTAGGCAGTTTGCTTGTTTTTTTTTTTTTCCTGAGGACAGGCAGCAGGTGCTGAAAGAGGCAAAAAAAAAAAACTCTGCTAGGAAATCATACTCAACCAAATGGAAAATATTTTATGGTTGCCACCATAACAGAGAACAAAACGTATCCCAAGCAGTGGGCCCTCTCCTCTTATTCTTTATTACCTTGTGTGAAGTGTTCAATTCAGGCCTTGAGTACACTGCTGTCCAGTTACACCTTTTGGCCATTTCTGCCCATCTGTCACTGGATCCACCCTTTCTTCTTTATTCCATGTTTGACATTTTTTGAAAGGAGCATTACATATTAGAGCACCTAGAAGACAAGTGGCACCTTCCTGGAATAAAAATTGTATTTTGAGGAAGCTAACCCTATCTCCTTTTGAACTTGCAGCCATTTCTTCTCCAAAGATTCTAAGTTGGGAGAATGCTTTACTCATTGTTTTGACCTTCTCCTGGATAAGTATTTGAATTACAGGCCCTTATGTCTACTCAGTCTGTTCTGATTTTTCTTAGGAACAGGCTGAGTTTAGAACCAGCATTTCATTTATACACACTGTGATGAAGTGAGGTATTGCCAGCTTTACCAGGAGAATTAGGGCAGTGGTTGTGTAACATATGCCGCCATAGCTAGCTGGAGTTTGTAAAGAATTATATGTCATTTGTATACCAAACTGATTTGGACAGGTGCTTGTGCTGAAAATGTATTTGTAAAGCTGCTTGTGTTAAAAATGTACCAACAGTGGGTCCTGCTAAACAGAAAAGAAATACACCTATATGCTAGACTGTATTGTAACTGTTGGAATGAATATATTGTAACAGAGTACATTGGAAGAGAAGAGGTTAAGCTCAGTCCAGCTAACTTTGAAAAATAGTCTGAGATTAAGTTACCTGGTTTAGGCCATAAAGATTATATCTTACAGCTGTGATTGTAGCCAGAGACAAAATGTCTGTGTAAACCAGGACTAGGAATCCTACTGTATTGCCCTTAGGGGTGAACTAATTGATACTATGGAAGGGTGACATTTTTTTGAATGGTTTTATAGCTTTTAGATGCTATAACACATCTTATCAAAGCTCTGTCTATGTGTATGGTGACACATATGTGCTACATTCTGGTTCAGTTTCTAGTAAAGGTGTGTGGAAACCAGAAGTCAAGTGACCGATGCATGTGATGTAATTCTGTAATCCAGAAGTGAAATTATGTTTTAATACTAGATGAGTTATTGAAACCTCACAAAGAAGGATCACTCACCTACTTCATCTTGCCTTGCTTTAGTAAGTAACCAGGGAATAGAAATTCTTTAGATCAGTCAGCAAAATATAATGAGATTAGTTAAGTAATATTTTTCTGTGTGAATCTATCCATCTGTGTTATTTTTAATATCTCCTGTGATTGAAACTCTGGTTTTTATTTAGATATTTAGTATTTTCATGTTATTTTTTTATTTATTATTAAATATATTTAAACATTTCATTGTGGATGGTCTTTTAGAGAATAGTTTAACCTTTGATAGTACTTATATTTATTTGCTGACACTGTGGCTGCTTTTTAAGACCTTGCTGCATTGGTTAAACACTACCAATTGTATTAGTATTAATTTTACTCTATAGTTGGGTACCCTTGTAAGAGCCTTAGAGTAGCTGGCTTTGGAGTGTTCTGGTGTCAGAATCTACCTTATTGTCTGGGAAGAGGGGTCATAGCTGGAACATCTGTGCCAGCTTTTCCCAGGTATGTGTGTGTGCGCGTGTGCGTGTGTGTGTGTGTGTGTGTGTGTGTGTGTAAATGAAGTCTCAAAGAGTGTGTGTGTCAGCTACTTGTAGCAGGGGCATAGAGCACTGGTTTCACAGAGAGGGTGGTGGAGGACTTGGCTTGGAACACTTGGCTGAGGAGTCAACTCTACAGCTGTGTCACTGGGTAGTCTTATTTTGGGCCTGGAGAGAGAGAGAGAGAGAAACCCAGCCCCAAGATTGAGGGGGTTCCCTTTGTGCTGTTAAGGGAAATTGAGCTTGGTGCAGAGAACTGTGTCTGGAAATGCTGTGTGTTTCTATCTTTGTTCCAACTGAACATCCCTCACCAGTGTCAATGGTGAGAATTGAGGACCATTGATTACTGGCCCAGAGGAGGGATGTTACATACATTTATTTATGAATTTACATTAATAAAGACTATTCATCTCCCTGTGTTTTACCATGAACCCAAAAACAGAAGACAAATATAATCTTCATACAGTAGCTATCTACAGACCATTGAGATTTTAATTGGAGAAGGCAAAATATCTTAGAAAATTTAATCACTTTTTGTTTCTGTTGATGATATCAAAAAGGGTCAGCCAGTAATTAAGCAAACTATTTCCAGGCGTTTTTTCAGTTTTGTTACTCAAACCATGACAAAAATCTATGTCAGAATGTGAAGGCTTATTCTACCAGAGTTGTGTCTACTTTTGAGACTTTTTGGAAAGGGGTAGATGATAGGTGTATTCTAAAGGGAGTTACTCGGTACTCAGTGCACACCTTTACTAAGCACTACAAACTTGACTCAGTTTCTAGAGCTAGGGCAGGGTTTGTTATTGCTATTGTCCAGGGACTCTTAGACTCTGGCCCTTTTTCTTCTACCCTTCCTTCCTGAGCTTTGGTAATTGTCCCATATGGTTATGGCTAGTGCAGCAGTGATTTAATGAAGAACAGAGTACAGTTGTATAAGCTGACTTACCTTAATAGTAGATATCCAAACTAATCACTGTAGTATGGGCAACCTTCCCCCAACCCCCCCATTTTTCCTGTACATCCCTGGCTGGTGTGAGGTATCTGTCTTTATACTTTTGATCATCTGACATGACACTGCGTTATTACTTTGCAGCTATAGAATTTAATGCAAGAAAGTTCAGAGTTTGGTGCACCTGTTTGTCTCTATTATATCAGATTCTCATGCTAAAGGCAGTCGTAAAGTGTGCAAGGAAAATACCTGAAGCTTTGTAGTTTGGCTGGATGCCCATTGTCATTGGTAGGATTCTGCTCCATGCATTTATGGTGACTGCAGCAATAATCATTATAGACATCTACTGTTATAGTAAGTTAACTTATGCAACCATACATTGTAGTTCACTAAGAGATTTCACTTTAACATCAAGTGAGGAAAAACAAATAGGTATGTAAGTGACTTGGGGAGATATAAAGAAGAAACTCAACAGACTCTGTAGAGACAAAGCATATGGTCCAACTTCCTGAGGTCAAAAGCACTGGCATTAGTATTTGGTGACATTTAATACAAGCATTGCAAGGTTACACAATTTCATAATGAGATAATAGGAGTCCAGGAATATTTTGCATGCTTTTAAGGGAGACCCATGTAAGTACAGAATAGAAGAGGGAGCTGGTGGTTAATATGGCCCCTAGGCTGAATTATGCAGTCCAACATAAACATGAAGCAGTGGAAGCCAAAAGCATGCTGGGTTAAATAATTAGAATACTGGACTTAAAATATCAAGAACCACTTTACTTTATACAGATTGTACATTAAACGACCGGGTTATTAATCAAGCTGTTGAAGTCTCTATTCAATCAAATAACCTCCTTCAACTTTTCTCCTTCTGACCTAAAAAATGAAAGCCTAATACAAGTGCCCATAGCAGTCTAAAAAGCAAATATTTTAAAATGTCAGCTGAGGCTATTAAACATCCAGTTTCATTTCTGATACACTGATCCATATCTGAAAATAAAGCCCCCTCATTCATTCATTATTCCACTGCACAAGAGTGGAATCAGTTAATATCTCTCAAATTATACCTCAATTGCCATTTTACCTCCCCTATCAAAAATATTAGAAAAATATATTCATGCGCAACTTCTCAACTGTCTAATAGTAACCAGCTTCTGCCTTCAACCAAACATGGCCTCCACCTTCATCACAGCACAACTGCTGCTTTATTGAATTTTGTCAGTGGATCTGTTCCCATACATCTTCGAGATGTATGTCACTATTACCTTTAGCTTGCCATGGCATCAAACCATTTCTCTTCATTTAGAATCCTATGTCCCTGAAACAGTCTTCACCAATACCTGCTAGTTTTACTAGCAACTCCCAATCATATAGATAGCTCTGTCACTGCTCACCCCCACTTGTATACTTCTAATATAAACCTTATGATAATTATATATACATAATTATCAATGAACTTACTTTATACCCCACTTCTTAACTATGATATTAACATTTTCTGCATTACCCATGTCCTTCACTCATCTCCATTTCTTTGAATTTCTAAGCACTAAACACATCATCTATTATCTTTGGCAAAGCCTACCAATACACCTCTACAGACACTTGTTGTTGTTGTCTTTCGACTTTTCCCGGTTAGGGGTCGCCACAGCGGAACTCTGGTCCGCTAATGATTGGCAGTAGATTTTGACGAATGCCGAGGTGCCAGCTCGATGTTCAACCTTCAAGGAAGGCACGCCCATTTACACGTCTTTCAAACGTCCAACACACCTCTACAGACACTCATTGTTCAAAATCGACTTCTTCTTCTTCTTCTTCTTTTGGCTTTTTCCTGGTTAGGGGTCGCCACAGCGGATCACCTTGTCCGCACATTAATTGGCAGTGGAGTTTTACGGTGTCGAGTTGCCAGCCCGGCGCCCAACCTTCCACAGAAGGCACACTCACACGCCTCGTTGAAATTAAAATGCTATGAAGAACTTGTGATGTGTGATTGTGTTATAACATAGACAAAGAGCAAGATTTAGAAAGAAAATAGGCTTCTTGCTGCAGCAGTGAACATAGTTTGATGAGGCTGGCCAAAAAGAATTCAAATATTCATGACATTTAGGAAGAAAGGGATGTATAGAAGGTACTTGATAGAAACCATAGTCTAAAAAATGGTGTAGATGGCTAGACAAAATGAAAGTCTTATGTTACAGGTAAGAGGAAGAAGGATAAATGTGATGGCACAGGTGCAATAGTAGTGTTATTAATTTCTTTTATAAGACAAATTAAAAAAAGAAAGTAGAAAGTGCAGAAAAGATGCTCAGTGTGAGTGGAAACAGTATAAGGCTAGACTTTAGAAAGAGCTAAATATGGCAACTAAGATGTGCAACACACAAGTAGTTTAACACATCGGGAAAAATTACCTGTAAATGAAAATGTAGACTTGGTAAACTAGTTAGAGCTGGAGCTGTCAGAAATTTGCAGTAAAATGGGAAACAACAGATTTCTCTGACATGCTGCCATTTACATGTGCCAGGGGAGTTTTGGAAAGGCACAACAAGAGACTTCACTTGGTGTTTGAAAAGGCAATTTTGAGATTACTGACTGGTAATGATATGTCAGTGGGCAGACAGAGGTTTTGATGTCCTTGGTTTTATATGCTGGGTTCCACCTACACACAAAACTTGAAGGTGAGCAGGTGCTGGAAGAAGGACTGGAACTGTGTTTCATTGGCGTTCCACTTAAACTAAAATGTGTCTAAGGGAAGATAGAGTAAAAACAGCACCTGGTAAATGAACCTTAGTTGGGGAATGTTCAGTGAAAGAACAAGATGGTGATGACAGGTAAGAAGAGAGGAAGGAAATTGTTAAGGTAAGACTATACAATCCCAGAAGCTCAAGTAAAAAAATGAGTTAATTGCATATAATGTTCAAGGACAAAGACATTAAAACAGTATCTAGCTATAATGAATATATTGCCTTTGGGGAGGGGTAGTCTGGGAAATGGCATTATTTGGATTCAAGATGTTTTGTAAAGACAGGGACAATAGGAAAGATTTACTAGTGGAGTAAAAAGAAAATGTCAGTGAAGCTGAGCTTACCTACCCCTTTTTGCTGAATCTTTTAGATATTGCCCCTCTACCACATTGGGAGAAGCACATGACTTAAACATAATCTAATCCAAGGTTGTAGCACTTCAGCTTAGGTTATATTCTCTAAATGGGGAGGCCCTTCATGTTTCTGAGATGAAGCTGATTCTATACATTTCACATCAACAAATCATTCTTTGGACGTGTATCATAGTCCCAAGTAGGAGAGGACCTGTATTGACAGTCTGTGTCAAGGAACAGATAAAATGTATTGCTGGAAAGGTAAATTGTAAGAAGGTGAAAAAGTAAATATTGCTAGAAGTGTTTGACTTAAAGTTGGTAATGCTAGGGACACAGTAATCTTCTAGCAGTGAATCTGGTGTGAACATTTCCAAGGAAAGGGAGGTATGGAAGATGAAACATCTTGCAGAAGCTTTATTCAGGCAGAAGATATGGATGCGGTCAAAAAAAGTGTAATTCACTTGACCTTGTCCTCTCTGGTGATGTGAGATTGTAGGTGTTAGAGTAGCTAACTGGCGATAAATCAAAATCACACCAGCAGGTCTCTTCTCTAAGACAATCTTTCAATAAAATCAATTTAGCACCTTCACCCAAAAGACTTCATAATATACAATGACTGAAACAGAATTGCTCGAATAAGTTATTTATTTTTAGCAATGCTTCTTTGTTTATTATTAATTTTGATGAAGTCCTGTTAATTTTTGACAAAAGTTTTAAATCGTACGGGCCTGTGATCCTTGAGCAGAGAAAGGAAGGAAAATTATAAAAGACTTGTGGAAGTGCTGGCTGGTAGAGGGTGACCTGCAAGGAACTTCTTTCAAAAAGAATACTGGACAGATCCGATCATACCTATTAACCTCCAAGCATTAATGATCATAGTAGTGGCTTTTAAAAATCATAACAGAAGGTCAAAAAGAGGTCCACTTTTTTTTTTTTTTTTTTTTTTTACAATAGAAGGTCTTTATATTCTAGATCCTATAGTTTGTGGTGGTGAATTTTTATATAGGCTTAATTATATATTTAATAAAGTATGTGCCTATAAACAGCTCTGGATTTAAGAGGAGCATCATAAGTCTAGGAGGAGCAAGGTTAAATATGAGGACCAAAATCATAGCACTATGCCTAAATCATAGCAGTTGAGAGATACAGATCCAATAAACATTATGTGGCAGAGAAATAAGTTAGTTATGTGCTAAGAAAAGCATTATGGTTCAGAGAAAAGACTGCAGCGATATACACGGTAGTAAGCTCTCTAAACATAACTTAAGTGATGAGTTAGGGAAATAATAGCATTGTGTTCTTTCTCTATATAGGCTGGCGTATTTTTGCTAAACTGACCTAATACCTTCATTGTTAATTTTAATGTCTTAATACAATAAGTGCATTTATTTTTCTTTATTATAACAAGGTATGACTGAAAATTGGCTCTGTTGATTTAGTTTGCTTAAATGTCAATAAATAAATTTCTGCCTAAATGTTGTAAGGTCTAAAGTTAAAACTTCACTGCTGGACATTCTGAGTGGAATTGGAGTGTTCTTTCTACATCTGCATATGTTTCTTCCAAAAAAAGTAGATTTTTGTGTTTTTTGTGGGGTTTTTTTTTTTTGATATTCAAGTTTTTGGAAACTCAGTCATATAGTATTGACTGTAAAACTTTGAGTTTCTGAAAACTTGATCATCGGACATAGACCCGGTGGCTACATAGAGCTAGCGGCAGTAAGAATGAGACTAACAGTCCCAAGATTACCAAAATGTCTGCGCATGCTTATATGTCTTTATATCCTAACTGCTGGATGTTTTCAAAAAAAGATAACTGCAGAAACCAGCTTAAAAATTTCATATAGCCATTGTTAAGATCATCCCAAGTTCATTGTAAATTAAATAATTCTCATATCTCTCACTGTTAGCAAGTAATTATTATACATGAACAGTGACAAAATGTAATGAGAAACTGCAAAACATATTGGCTTTCAGGGGATAACAAATAATACCTTGGTTCTGTCTTTAAGGTTGAGGTATGTCTTATTCTATGTCTACATGTTATAAAATGGTGAAGAATATACTGAGTCTTGAAAGATTATACATTAATTTAATTTTCAAACTGAACTACAGGTCCAACTGGAAATGTTAGACTACAGGTCTTATCTTTTCGTGACCCCTACAGTTATAATGACTGGTTTTATACAGCTAGGACATATCTTAGTTAACTTTTTCTAGTGTGTTATTAGTCAGGGACCAGATTCCAAGACACTGTGGCAGCTTTGTGTAGCCATAACACTGGGCAGGAACATTTGATCATTTGATCTGTTTCATGGACAGTACATTCAATGCATAAGCAGAGGTAGGTCTGGGAAAGAACCAGCATAAACAGAGAAACAGATGGCATCAAGTGTACTGCTGATGCAAAAAAATATATAGTGCATGTATATGTCTCTGACTGCTCCAGTTTTATCAGTAATGTCACTGAAACATAATGCACTTGCCTGATTATGCATTTAAGGCATTTTACTATTAAGACTGCCATTCCTAAGTCAGGCTGTGGTGGACAGCAATATTTATGGGTTCTCAGGTTCAAAGGTACTTACTAGGCTATTGATCTGTGAGGATCTTAAGAAGCCCAGTCTTACCTTCCTTTGGTAGTTTTTAGCCCTTATATTTTGTTTACAGATAATCCAAGAAATAGTCAGAACAAGGATATGTTGGCTCATTTACATGTTGATCATATCCATGAGGGGCAAGGGTGCTAAACTGTGGGTGAATTTGCAGTTACCCATTTATATATATCCAAATTGCATTTGATAGAGTAAGTGAAGTACTTGCTTGGAGTGGAAGATGGTTCCAGTGAAGTGGAATTATCTGTGCCTCATACCTACCCCTCCAACATGTTCTATTTATATTGCAGAAGGGATGATTCAGATCCCTTCAGTGGGCATTTATGCCACCACTGGACTTGTGAATGTTTAGTAGATTAGACAGGATAGAGTCTGTTGAGGATCTATACAGGAGGCACAGATCACCTCTCAGTAGCTTGTATGATACCGAGAAGATGGAGAAGGCTTTGAGATGGTCTGCATAGTTTTTTTTATGATTTTGACCCTTGATTTTCTTAGGAGGCTTTGTGGTCATTCCAGTTGTAACCAATGTTTTGACATGTACATACCAAAATGAGCATTATACTCAAAGATCAGTCTAATGCATGCTGATTACAGTGGAATGATTACATCTCTGGACCTGAATGCCATACCGATATAAACTGTGCAATGAAAAAGGACATCCTTACAGTAGTGGATACGTGGTGATCAAATGACAGTTTATTGTCATCATATGTTTCCAGATCCCTTACTATATGATCAATATTCAGGGATGTGTTGTCAATGTGATAATTACAAGGGTGGTCATGCTTGCCAAAGGATAATATATATTTTTTGGCATTTAGTTTTAGTCCATGATTTTGACTTCAGCTATTTGTTTGGAACAGGCCCTCCTGGAGGATCATGGTCTTCTCTTGGAAGATTCATGATGACACCAAGTTTGCAGAAACTTGGTCAGACACAAACCCTTAACATTAGCTTTGATATCCAAGAAGTAAATGCCAAACAGGTGTGGCCCAAGGACTGAACCCTAGGATACACACCTAGTGACAGGTGTTTTGGAAGAGGTAGCTCCATCCACCTTTGTTTCTTGGGTTTGTGAGTGAATTTTCTATGCGATCAGTTACGCGGGGTTTACATTTAGCTTGGAGAGCTTATCTAAAATACCTGAGTGTGGGATAGTGTTGAATGCCTGTGCAATGTCTAGTTATGTAGTGTGTACTGACTTCATCCATAGCTACAGTAACTTTTTCAAAGAAATCATCCAGGTAAAGTTGGCATTATCTACCCATGATGAAACTAAACTGGCTTCTGTGAGGAGTCTACAGATTACCTGTAACTTACTAATTCCATAATGATCCTTTTCATAGCCTTACACATGACACTGGTCATGCATATGGGTCTGTAATTTCCCAGGTCCATTGAAGTTCCATTTTTGTGCAAAAGAATGATTGTTGCTGTCCTCTGTTCATTCTGGCATGAGGCCTCTTTTCAGGCTGATATTGAAAAGCTTCTGTAGGTGGTTTGACAAGTCATGTTACAGGCAGGCCAAAAAAAACAGCCTGATATGTTGTCAGGCCTCACAGAAATAGTGTTTCTGGCCAAAGATAAGACCTTGAGGACTTGTGCTTGAGAGTTTTGGAGGGCACATGTTGATGCAGGTATGTGATCTGAGAATGCTGGAGGAGGTAAGGGGTGAAGCTTGTGTTAAATTTGTCTGCTTGTTTAATATTGGCAATGCTCTCTGGCCTAGTATGTGATACCATTTACTATTATTTCTGCACAGTGCTGGGCATTGTTTTGAAGTTTCTAAAATGGTTAAAGAAGGCTTTGTGATTATCCTTCACAAGGTGGCTATTTTTACCTCATTGTTTGCTTTGTTTGATTTGATAAGGTGGCATAGTGGTGCAGCAGTTAATGTTGTCACCTCACAGCAAGAAACTCTTCAGTTCGATTCTCAGCTGGGGTGCCTTTTGTGCGGAGTCTGCATGTCCTCCCTGCATTCATTTGGGTTTCCTCTAGGTGCTCCGGTTCCCCCCACATTCCAAATACATGCACCTGGAGCCTTTCTCCCTGGACCTCTGCTGAAAATGGGCTCTGTCCCAGTCAGACTTTCCCAGTAAACAAATTTATTTTATTTATTTATTTAACATGTGCTTACTGGGAAAGTCCGATTGTTAAATTGATATTGAAAAAAATAAAATAAATAAGGGTCTGGACTTTCTTGATTAGTCTAACAAAAGTGTTGTTGGCATCCTGAGAGTTAATTTTAGTTTTGCATGCAATTATTTTCTTTCTTTTATTATAGAGCCTATTTATGTTAGGGTTTCACCGTAGGGGCATACTTTTGAATTTGGCATTATATCTATTTCTGAGGGGGATAGAAACATTTATAAAGCTATTAACATGAACATAGAGTTCGACAATAAAGGATTCTATATAAGCAGTGGTATCATCAGAATAGAAGGGCTATTAACATGTACATAGAATTTGGCAATAAAGGATTCTGTATAAGCAGTGATATCATCAGAACAGAAGGGCTATTAACATGTACATAGAATTTGGCAATAAAGAATTCCATATAAGCAGTGGTATCATCAGAATAGAAGGGGCTTATGAATTAACCAGATCATCACTCAGTCTTAGTAGATTAGCTTTTGCATATTCTTTGAATACTGAGGTATTGGAAGTTGCTTGATGATTCAGTATTATGGTGACTGTGACTGATTTGTTCTCTGATTTGACCAGGGAGGAAATTAAAATTGATGGGGAGCAAAGTTACTTCATATCATTTTGGACCAAATCCAGGACTTTGTCACTCCTGGTTCGGGTGCAGACTAATTGAGCCAGAGAGTTTGTATTGATGAAACCCAGAAATATCTGGGTATACATGTTTGAAGATATATATACATGTCCCACTTAATGGTGGGAGAGTTAAAGTCTTCTAAGAATATGATGTCTGGTTGGGGTGCGGGCAAACTAGTACAGAGAGTTTGTATTGATGAAGTCAAGAAATTTGTGGGCATACATGGTTGAGAGTATGTATGTCTCCTAGTTAATGGAGGGGTAGTTGAAGTCTCTTAAGAGAATTGTATTTGGCTTAATATATCTGGACTCCATGCTAGCTAGTTAGGAGGTGTGGGCTGAGGGGGAAATGAAGGGTATCCTGTAATTAGCAATAATATGATAAGGGGTTTTGTTAATATTATGTTGGACATGAAGGAGTTCCACATCATTATCTTGTCTAAAGAGACTGGAGATTAATTTTTTTAAAGAATATGGAGATACTGCAGTCATTTATGCCTTTGTGTTATATAGCCGACCTAGATCTGCGATAGGCATTGAAACCTATACTGATAGAGTGGTTTCATTGATCTTTGATGAGGTCTTGGTATTGATGCATATATATCAATGTTTTCCAGGTTAAGGAGTGCTTGTAGGGGAGTGGAGATTTTTTGTTAAGACTCCTGCTTGATTAGCAATACCTTAATGTTATTTTAATTTTGTTTGGTTTTGTTATGCTGGAAACTTTTGAAAACTGACATTACTTAAAAAACAGACACTATGGGATGGACAAATATTTAATGAATATACAAAAGTTGTGGGAGAAGAGGTGCAGGCCATCCCTGTCAAAGAGTTAGGACTGTCTACCATCATCTGTCTGGCTGATATATATTGTACCCTATTTGAATAACACCAGAAGCTAAGCCAGTTGTTGAAAAGAATGTGATGATATTGTGGCTTCATTCTTAGTGATGGTAGAATGCTGCTCAAGGCTAGCTTGATATCAGCCTCAGACAAATATTGCAAGAGCTTCATCATGTTTCTTTTCATATAGTCCACGGAGGTATGTCTCAAGCAATATACACCCACATGTACAATGACTGGGTAATATGTGTGCTCCTCGTGCAGGGACCTGAGTGTTTTCATAATGTGGTGAACACTGGTGCTTGATAGGCACCTGACTGTGACAGCCAGCTGAATGGTGCATTGATGTGTCTTATATTGAAGTCACCTCTGACTAGGATATTGGATTGCAAGGTTTGTCTTATGGGATTTTAAACTGAGTCAGTGTAACTCCTGGATGTGTGTTTCAATGTGGATGCTGCTTGTGTGTAGTGTGCTTACAAGGTTGCTGAGGGTACTTGTTTATTAGGTTACTTTTGGGAGGCCATTGTGTTTTATAAAGATTACTTTAAGAGACTCAGCATATGTGTTTGGTCAGAGCTGCATGTGGTTTGTTTATTGTTGTGATGTGTGGCACTGACGATCAGCTTTTTTGTCATGGCTTTATATGAGAACTTTGCCTTCAATTAGATTGTATAACTATACCTGAAACACACACACACACACACACACACACACACACACACACACACACACACACACACACACACACACACACACACACAAACACACTGTGTTCATTGGTTTAAGTAGTAGGTGGTTGTCAGTAAACATGAGATAATTGCTAAATTGTCTCAGAATGCCCATTTCAGCCAGGCTTGGCTACAGAGACAGTTAGAAAGTACAAATCCCTGGTTCCAGGTACTTATTACACTAGGATGTAGGAGGACTTGTACCTAAGAGGTTTGTGGCTGATTTACTTCAGGTGCTATCTGTATAAAGCAACATTTCACCTAGCACAAACCTATCTGTCTAAAACAATCAGACAATCTAAGCCTACATACAAAGAGCAACACACCACATAGAGCAAACCAGAGCCTCTTTGTGCAACTACTATTTAAAATAGAGCAGGAATTGGAGGAGCAGGCCTGTGTCTGTACAATGCAGTGTGCAGTGATACTGTGTGATGGGCAGCATCAAACTAAACTGGCTTATTTATACAACATGAAAATAAGCAACATGCTCAACAGCCAATAATAAGACACTTGGAATGTATCATCCAGAGCAAGTAATGACCACAGCTAGTCTGGGAACCTTCTTCTGCACCAGAAGGAACCAGCTAACTAATTTCAGAAAAACTCAATAACTTAGCCACTCACTTGGTTAGCCAAGGTTGATAAATAGTGGTGATTCACTTATTGGCTACTACCAGGCTATTACTAGTACTGGTCTCACTGCAGCCACACTCAGCTAGGAGTGTCCATTTGCTCCTTCTCATACCAGAAACAAAACAGTAGCACTAATCCCATGTTGGTTCTTAAGACGCAGGTGACAGGCTTTTTGGTGACCAGCAGTTACATCCCAAATATTCTGAGGGTCTGTAGGCTTGTTGCAGCATTCATCTGGAAGGTGCCATGGATAGCACTTGCAGCAGTCAAGTGCAAGAGAGCTAAAGTTAATGACAGTCCAAAACTAGACCAGTCAGGGAGGTCTCATATCAATTGCCCAATCGCAGATAGTCAGGAATAAATGTCTCCATGCCTCTTTTCTCACCACCAACAAAAAAGTAGAAATAATCTGAATCTGGCTCCTAAGAAACAAATTGCAGGTGATTGGTAGTATCTAGGAGGGTAGAAAATATTGCCCTTGTGCTCCTTCTCTCACTAGGAGCAAAACAGGAGCAGTAATACCAAACTGTTTTGAAAGATGTGGTTTGCAGATTACCTGCAATTGGCAGACTTGCCCAGATGTTTGCGATTTCAAAAGGAAGATGGAACAAAATAGATTAATACACTTTGTATTACAGTGTTCACTAAACAGTGAGAAGATATGAAAGAGAGGGTAACTGAAGCTTTAACGGTGTAAGGAGAGGGCCTTCCTACTTTGAAAGCTTCCAAAGTCAAATGTATAAAAGGGGTGGGCCACTCAAGACCCACTGTGCGTAATAACATGACAGAAAAAAGGGTGAATGGGTGAGGAACTTAGTTTTACAACAGCAACAGGTCAGTGGCAGCTCACCAAAAGGTTAAAACCTTTTAATTTTCTGCTAACTTCAAATAAATTATACTCCCACAGATCACCTAGCCTTTATTTGTTTGCAGATAGCAGAAAATAAATATTTCTTAAGTTGCCCCTAAATACTTACTTTTATAACTCCGACATAAAAACAAATGTAAAATAACCCAAATGTAAAGCAAAACAAATGTAAGCTAAAACAAATTGCAATAAATAAGAGTAAAAGAATAAAACAATGCAGAATTGCAAACCTTAAATGTAGAATTACAGAGCAGTCTCAAAACAGTAGCATGTCAGTGACAAGGAAGTAATGAGAAATGTTCTGTAACAATAAGAAATGTTAACAGGTTTTAAGCATACAAGGAACACATTAAAAGAAACTCTTCTGGTAGGTGCATAAAACAAAAATAGGCCGGTAAGGAAGCAGAATCACCACCATATCCAGACAGTAGGAAATTAGGAGATTAGGTAGACAAACAATGCACATCTGCCTTCCAAATATGGTTTTGTAAATGATTGTATTATCATTATTTAGATGAAACTGCTGCTTCAAAAGCACACTTGCATATTTCACTTTAAAGGAAAATACCTTGCATGATATTATGTCAAGCAGAGATAAATACATTTTGCCTACAAGTCTGAAAATTGGTACTATGCACCAGTGATGGCACTGAGTGTATGGACAAAAACAAAATGCTGAAGAACCATATTGTAGCGGCATGTCTGACAGGGTTACAAGAGATGTGTTGTACCTGCTGCTGTACACTATTTTATGTAAAAGCACGGTTTCAATAATACGTGTGCCACATGAGTACATATGATTACATCAATGTGCTTCGTCACTAGCACAACAGGTTGCACTCTTACCTTCAATAATGGAAGATCAAAAATCTCCAGGTTATGTTTCCACACCAGGTACCCTGATTCAATATCTAATACTGGCGTTGTAGTGCAGAGTAAAAGGGGAGGGGCTGCTCTCCTGAGGTGCAGTCTTTCAAGTGTGATGATAAACCAATGTCCCATCTGATGATTGCTCATATGGGTGCAAAAGATCCCATGTGACACTTATCAAGAAGACTAGTATTTTTTAATACAAATTTTCCAAAGCATGTCACAGTAACAGTAAAATTAATAAAGTCACAACTGAGTCAAAGCAAACAGATCTCAAACCCCTAACACTCACCTTAAAGCTTACAAGAAATCATTCAAATTTACTTTGCATTAATATCTTGGTCATCACTGAAGTTTGCCATAGTCTTCCCTTATTCACATTCCTTGCTCTGTATATAACACATTAGCTCAACCCCCTTCTCCATGTTACCCATACACAATGTGCAACTACTTTATAGGTTCATAGGTAGGTACTAGGCTATCTGCCCAAGGGCCTATGTAAGCCTAGCCAACAAGGTTCCCTGGCTTTCCCCACCCAATATAGTTATTTTCCTGTGCCCCTGTCAAGCAGAGCCACAGAAGTGATCCCCGGGGTGAATTTCCTATTTCCCATCCACTCATCAAGATTTTTCTTGAAGAGTGCTAATAAGGAACTCTGCTTGACATAGATAGGTAGCTTGTTCCAGTGTATGATATCATTGCTGGAGCCTTCCTGTGTCCTGAAAGAGTGTTCTTCAAACTATCTGGAGATATACAGAGCAGAGTATATTTTTCTGGCACTTCAGAGTTGTGTACTGGTAATTGTTGTTTGACTAATTTTATATCATTGCTGGCTGACTGTTATTTTTGCTTCACTGTATAGTTTTTCAGATCTCTGCCGAAGGTGTTGGTTTTCCAGTACCCACCCTCCCTATTCCTGTGTGTTGTTGTTTAAATTTGGAGGCTTTTGCAGTTGCCCGCCCCCACTGTAGATTTGATCTGGGACACTCCCCCCAGTCCCATCTTTTTACCTCATTCTACCTAATAGACTCCTTCTGCACTTGTTTTAGTCATTTTTTAATTTAATTGCATTTTTTAAACTGTTTGGTCTAACATTGCTACATACTCAAGTGTGCTAGTTTGCACTGCATTTGAATTGTTTTTACTGCTGTTTTAGCCACTTTTCTGTATATATATATATATATATATATATATATATATATATATATATATATATATACATATATATAAAAATACCTTTCATGTAACTAGTGTTAGTCCAGATTCAGATTTGCTGTATCCAGGACTGTATGTAAGCTTCTGAGCCCCCCCAAGCTTTCTGTGTTGGAGGGAAGCCTTCTAGCTTATCAGTGAGAGTGGTAAGCACTAAGTAACCTATCTACCACATAAGGAGTGGTTCTGGCCCAGAAATTGTAGTTATTGGCCATTTGGGAAGTTTTTTCATCTCTCTCAACTTTCTGATTTAAAAGCCCACATTTGCACTTGTTTCCCCCCCTTTTCTGTAACTAGTTTAGTCCAGATACAGATTCTTAGTTTTAGCACTTGAATTTGCTTATTCATGATCAGCACTTGTTCAGAACCTGTAAGCACTAAATAACCTACTACTTACTACAGCACTCAACCTTCCTCATTACCAAGAGGAAAACAGTTTTGGTACTTACTTTCCTCACTTGCTTAGAGAAAAACAGCTCTTGTACTCACTTTCCTCACTTACCTAGAGGAAAATAATTTTTTATTCAGGCATGTCCAAGGGTCAGCTCCCAGTGTTCTCTCCTGTCTATATGAGGAATCTGGGCATCTTGGGGCAATGTAGAAATTGCCTCATGTACACAGACAACCCTCTCCTCCTACCACCCAACACTACAACCTGTGAGAGATGCACTTATCTAGCCGAACTGGAGGTAAAGCTCTCTCCAATCAAGACTGAACTTGACAGTCAAAAGGAGAAGGTAAATACTTGCACCACACCACACTCATCACATAGTCTCACTAAATCTACACCACCAAAATCCACACATAGAAACGCAAAAACACTCACGGAGGCTCTCAATAATAATCTGCTCAAGCAACAGAGACCACCAAAGCAGAAATGCAAGCAACCTCCACCCCCAACACAACCCAAATGACACATAGCCCGCAGACTCAGTGTGCCACTCAACCACAGCCAATAAGGCAAAACAACATACCCAACGCACTAGACATAGGTGACTCTATAGTCAGGCACACTGATGTCCCACTCACCAGGCTAAACAAGGAGAAGGTTACTGTCAGCTGCCTGTCGGGTGCCAAAATCCGCCACATAACCCACGCACTCAGGTCACTCCACAACAAGTACAAATATGACTCTGTCATTGTCCATGTTGGTGTGAATGACCTGAGACGTACCTCCCTGGACTACATGAAAAGAGACATGGAAGAGCTCTCTGATCTTGTAGCCCAGGCAGGTATGACCCTAGCCCTGAGTAGTATTCTGCCATCACCCAGAATGATGCCACAGTACAAGGACAAAATGATTGACTTCAACAATTGGCTAAGCTTCTGGTGCCATTCTAAAGGGATCCGGTATCTGTCTGCCTGGGATGACATGGTTGACAGACCACAATGCTTTGCCAAAGATGGCCTGGACCTGTCACCCCTGGGATTACAGATACTGGCTAAGGTTTTTGCCGCCCCTATACTGCCTTTTTTAGGCAAGGTTCAAATGACAAATTCACCACCATAACAGGAACAGGCAAGCAAAAACTGAGGGTGATGCTACTCAATGCTAGAAGTCTAAATCTCAAAATGCACTCACTCGAGGCTCTCCTTAAAATGGAGAAAATCGATAACTGTGCAGTGACTGAGACCTGGTTCAAGGCTCCAGAGAGCACCCCTGCACTACCAGGCTATAACTCATACCAGACTTTTCGGCCATGTAACCTGGACCGGAACACCAAAGGCAGAGGTGTGTCCATATTCATTAAGGATATCCAACCTCCAGGCTAGTTGCTCAGCATAATGCAGCCGAGGTTATCCAAGTGCAACTAACTCTGGGCAGAACTGCAATCCAAACTGTAGCTTGCTACAAATCACCCACCATGCCCCAGGATTCCCACTCCTCTTTTCTTGATGTACTGGAAAATATTAAGGTTCAACCAAACACCCTAATAATGGGTGATTTCAACTACCCCACCATTAACTGGGAAAACTACTCATGTACCAACTCCTTTGCTCAACGCTTTCTGGAATTCATAAACTCCAGTGCCTTGGATCAACTTATCCACACCCCTACCAGGGGAAACAATATCCTAGATCTAGTCATTACCAACATGAGTGACTGGTGTTCCACACCTGAAGTCAACGCCTCATTGGTCCGATCTGACCATAAGCTAATTACCCTAGATATCCACATCCTGCCCCAACCCCCCATTAAGGAAACCATGGTAAAAAATTTCTCCAAAGCCAACTTCATGCTTCTTAAGACAGAAGTGGTGAACTTCATGACACCCATGCAGATGGACGATACAGTTCTGACTACTGAATCCTACACAATTGCACTTTATAAGCACTTACATGAGTGCATGGATCGTCCTATCCCAAACAGAACCAAGACGCTATCCTTCAAAAAAAGGAAGCCAGTCTGGTGGTCCCCTGCCATAAACAAAATGTACAACAGAAGGAAGAAACTGTTGCAAAAGAGAGTAAAATCCCATGAGTGGAGGAGCTCTCTGGTCAGCCTCAGTAAGAAGCTGTGATCCCTGATAAAATCCTCCAAAGCTAATTACGAAAACAAAATTGGCACTGATTCTAAAGACAACCACAAAGCATTCTATAGCTATGTCAAGAATCTCATTGCCAACACTCAGATCTGCTCTGAGTTACAGCACAATGGCACTAAATATACAGACCCAACTGATATTGCCAACATCCTGGCAGATAGGTTCAGTGCTAACTTTACCCCCTCTCACCCCCTAAAGAGCCCATCTCTATACCGGAAGAATGCAAAGTTCCTGAAATCATGACTGCACAGGTAAAAACCACACTCTTCAAAGCCAAGAACACAGCATCCATGGGACAAGATAACATCCCAGGCTGTGTTCTACATGAACTACAGAATGAACTGGCACCCCACCTAAGTACCATGTTCAATCATAGCCTCACCTCAGGCTTTGTGCCCACTGAATGGTGCACAATGATGGTTATTCCACTCCACAAGGGGGGAGCACCACGGACCCCGGGAACTACCGCCCCATTAGCCTGATGAGCCTGGTCTGCAAGGCCATGGAATGTATCATAATGGAACTTATAAACAAAGACATTGGTAATCTCCAAACTCTGGACCCCACCCAGTTCGGGTTTGTAAAAGGCAGATCATGTCTCCTAAACCTGATAGACTTCTTTGAAGCAGTCACCAAAGCCGTAGACAAGGGTAAGGTGGTTCACACAGCCTATCTAGATCTTGCCAAGGCTTTTGACACCATCCCCTACTCTGGAATTATAGATAAACTCACTAAACTAGGTATAAATCCCTATGTCACAGGATGGGTTGCCAACTGGCTCACTGACAGAACCCACACTGTGAAAGTAGCAGACTCCAAATCCGACTTCAGACCAGTGACAAGTGGAGTACCACAGGGTTCAGTCCTGGGTCCTCTCCTGTTTGGTATCTACTTCTCTGAAGTACAGGTTAACACAGAAGGTCTTTGGCTAACAAAGTTCGCAGATGACTGCAAACTAGGAGCCATAATCAAAACTCCTAACGATGTGGACATCCTGCAGAAGGGCCTCACTGAGACAGATGCCTGGTGTCAAAGCCATGGCCTCAAGCTCAATGCCAAAAAGTGCATTGTCATCCCCTTTGGTAAAAACTCTGTACCCATGAACTATAACATAGGCGGTAGTATACTTAACACCAAAAGTGTGATAAGAGACCTTGGGACACAGGTGGACAGTAGTCTCTCCTTTGATAATCACATCACCACAGTAGTCAGGAAATCCTTCTATGTGGCACACCTCATCACTAAAGGTTTCTCATCCAGAAAAAAAGAGGTCATTGTTCCCCTCTACTCATCGCTCATTAGACCCATTATAGAGTACAACGCCCCTTTTGGTATGTACCTCACAAGACATCAACAACAACTGGAAAGGCCGCAGAAATACCTCACAAAGAGGATTACTGGCCTCAAACAGATGCCCTATGCAGACCGTCTAAAAAAACTCCAGCTTTACTCCGTCGCATATTGCCTACTCATAGGTGATCTCTGCCTAACATACAAAGCTATGTCAAACCCAGAGCTGTTGGACATGCTCCACTTAAAGAAATCCCAATCCCTCCAAGCTACAAGCTCTAGGGACCTAAACCTTTTCACCACAATAAACAGAACATGCCAGAGAGATAGATTCCTGTCCCAGAGACTTCCCATACTCTGGAATAAACTACCTATCTATATCAAACAAAGCTCCTCATTAGTACTCTTCAAGAAAAATCTTGATGATTGGATGGGAAATAGGAAATTCACCCCGGGGATCACCTCTGTGGCTACGCTCTACAGTGGCACAGGAAAATAATTTTCTTGGGTGGCAAAAGCCAGGGTACCTTTTTGGCTGGGCTTGTATAGCCCCAGGGCTGATAGCCTAGTACCTACCTATGAACCTATGGGAAGTCTCTGGGACAGGAATCTATCCCTCACTGTTCCACAAATCAACAATGAGGATAATATCCACAGTGCATATTGCCCATACCTAAATTACTTACTGCACAAGCTTTTAAACTTTGTGCACCATATCCCAAAAAGTCTTAATTTTTTCTTCCATCTGACAATTAATAACCAGGTAAAGCCTTTCTGAAACATATTACACTTCATTTCAGATATGACAACAACCTGCCATGACCTAATGTCCAAATAAAATCTCCAAATGGATTATCTAAACCTACCCATTTATAGGTTGATGAAGGTAAAAGCAGAACATGTAAAAGTTGGCTTGTTGCCCAACATCAAGAAAACTAAAATTGTCATCTAGCCCTATCAAGCTTTTGCAAATAGATGGGAAAGAACTGGAGGCAGTGACAGATTTTATTTTCCTGGGTTCAAATGTTTTTCATATTGCAGTGCAGCCTTGAAATTAAATTAAACTTGCTTTTTGGAACGAAAGTTATATCAAATCTGGATAACATTTTATAGAGCAAAGATGTCACATTGTCAATAAAAGTCCATGTAATCAGAGCTATGATTTTCTTAGTAAAATATATAGCTGTGAGAGAGAGAGAGATGGACTATAAATAAGACTGTAGAATGGAAAATTGATGCTTCTGAACTTTGGTATTGGTGAAACCATTTGAGAATTCTGTGGACAATAGGAGGATCAGTTTGGTCACTACTTAAAGAAATGAATCTAGTCTCTTCACTGGAAGACCTAACAGTAAAAGAAAGAAAACGAAGTACTTTGTACTACGTAATGTGAATAAATGATTCACTAGAGAAGATATTGATGGGGAGAAAGACCAAAGGCAAAGAAAAAGGACTACATAATGTGAATAAATGATTCACTAGAGAAGATACTGATGGGGAGAAAGACCAAAGGCAAAGAAAAAGGACTACGTAATGTGAATAAATGATTCACTTGAGAAGATATTGATGGGGAGAAAGACCAAAGGCAAAGAAAAAGGACTACGTAATGTGAATAAATGATTCACTAGAGAAGATACTGATGGGGAAAAAGACCAAAGGCAAAGGAAAAGGTGGCAGCAGAAACTAAGATGGCTAGACAGTGTTACTGAAGTGCTGAACATAAATTTGTGAAAAATTAAAAAGCAATTTTTGACAGGTAGATCTGACATGCTGAAGTCCTTCAGGTTATAAAGAGCTGGATTTAACTAAACAACACCTATAGCAACCCACTCAGGACATCTTATCAATTCCTCCCTATTGACTACAGTTAAACTGACCCATCCTGAGACCTCATAATATTCCTCCATCATTTTGTTATACCAAACCTTCCTGTCCATAATTTTTAAATACTAAACTGATTTCCAGTTGTATAGCTTTTTTTCACATATGAAGAATGACAATTTCATCCCAACGTTTTCAACCAATTTGAGCTTTCTATTGCCTGTAGCAAAAATCTCTTAATGTGACTTTAAATCATCTATTCCTTTCATCATCAGTTTCACTAAATAGTGCATTTGCAATGATGCTAAATATAACACAGGTTAGCTATCCACAAACCTCCTTTATCCAAATCCACGAAGAAAACATATCTTTAATTGGGTTTATTCTGCTACCCCATAATTCAGCAAAAATATATGAATGTGTGTATATGATGATATAATTTCACTTAATGTACAGTAAAAATATTGCTTCATTTAATCTAAAACTCATCTGATTGACACTACATTTGATTGACACTCATTTGGTTAATTAAATACGCACTAAATACACCTCCAGAAACTTTTTTTGCAGAGTGGAAAACACCCCTGCAGCCCCAACAGCCACAAGCATAAATATACTAACTCCATAATTGCTCAACCATGGAGAAAAAAGAATGCTCCTTATGCACTGAATCACTGCTGGCCCCATACTTAAACTTCTAGTCATGATGGAACAACATAACAGAGGGAATTATTATGGTAAAAATACTGATCAACACTACTTTGCATTGTAATTCATATTCTCCAAAGCAGCACCGGCAGTCATTTTCTATACCATTTCACAACTTTCAGTGTAATGATCGTCAATCTACAGGGTTTTAGATTAAATGAACCACCTCTTTCTTTGTTGATAAAGTGAACTGATAATCAAATGAATGTAACCCATATATATATATATATATATATATATATATATATATATATATATATATATATATTTAGAGAGAGAGAGAGAGAAGAAATGTGTGTGTATATATATGGGTGTACTTCTCTTGTCTGAAATTACACTTGTTCGAACAGGAGAAAATCGAGACCCACTTTAGCGAAAGTGCACTTAATTGAGTAGCATGTGTCTGATGCACATTTTGGCTAGCCCATGCATGACAGAGGACAGCCTGGGTGAAGGTTTGCATATATCACTTTTTTATTTTTGTATAATACTTTATTCTGGTCCATAGTTATGAACCAGACACTGCCTCTTATCTGATTCTGTTTCCTGACTTCATTTGGCATAGTTATCCACTGCAGCTGGTTCCTCCACAGGCTCCTCCTCTGTCAAGTCTGAGACTTCCTCCTCCTGAATGTATTTGCTATGAACTGCTTGCATATAATGATGTGATGTAACATTCCACTCACCAAAAAGATGACACTGCATATGGCAGGATCAGATTGCAGAATGGCCCCAAAGACATCCAACTGTGAAAGCAGGCCTTCAAAAGTGCCAAATGCACATTCAACAAAGACATGAGTCTGCAACAGGGTGTGGCTGTAGCCATTCTTTGCCATGGTCTGGGGATTTCTAATAGGCGCTATAAATCATGGTTCCATGGTGTATCTAGCATCTCCAGTAAGATATCCCTGGGTAATATCACCCCACACAAGCCAATGATATATGTCACATGTATGCCATATGTGAGAGCCATAGGAACTCTCTGGGAGGCCTGCATCTATTAAGCCCTGTGCATGTGCAATACAGACCAGATGGCAATTGATAGAGTGGAACCCCTTATAGTCTATATATTTTATTCCCCTATTCACCACTTGGGGCATTTATTGCAATGTGGGTATAGTCTATGGCCCCCGTACTTCAGGAAAATAGACCGTGTCATAAAAGTCTGCATAGTATAGGCTGTTTCCTGTGTGGTACATGAAGACCGCATATGAATAATACCAAAGAATTGGTTGAATACCCTTGTGGCAGATGCCTGAGATGCACTAAATATGCCCCCATTCATCACTGAAAGGTTTCTGTAGCTAGTATTCTTCATGTCACACATACCTTGGTATTCACAAGGACAGGTACTCCACACATTCCATGGGCCTGCGTTTGAAGGAAACACGTCTTGTCCAGCTCCTGCATTTTGCCTCTGTCCATATGGTAGATGTCTACAATCTTAGTTTCATGGAAGACATGGTACATTGGGCATGGATTGATGGCATGACACTGCCAAGGGTGACAGTACATAACACCTTGATTACTGGCAGTGGGTACAGCCTTCTCTGTATATACAGATTAAAGTGGTAGCTATGCTGTACATGTTTTCTTGGTCTGTCTTCTGTAACTTCAGGATTTTACTGTGCTTATTACCTCTGGCACTAATGTCTCTTAGCACAGTAAATGTACATCTGTAAATCCATCCAGCATGTTGTTTACACTCATTTGCATTCATAAACACCATGACTGACATTCCCTGCTTTCATTGTATACTATGCAGGCTGTGTAATTTCATGGGTTTCGATACTCAGTCTCACTACATCTCTGAATTGTGCAAGACAACTCCTCACACATAATGGCTTACTATGAAGTGAAGAATGTTTCTGAATCTGAGGCAAAGTCCGTATACTATTTGACTTATGCAAACAAAGTTTATAGTTCCTAACAATAGCAAATTAATTTTCACACAATGGCTCTTTACGTACATGAATCGTTGCTGTAATTTGCTGAGTATGAAAATCAAGCGGTAAGACTTTTTCCATCTGACATGTGGCAAATATTACATCCCAGTATAAAACAAAACCAAAAACATTTCTCCTTTGCTACAACACAATAGTCTGTCCTTCACCATGACTACAGCAGTAAAAGGACATTGTGTTCTCCCTTTACTACATATATCTCTTGTCTCATGAAGAAAGTCTGATGTCATTTTCAATCTTTCTTTTGGTTCCATCACCTGCAGGCATCTTTTCAGTCCCCCTGCAATAATCCTTGTTCCTCATTATCTCCTTTTCCTTCTAACTTCTTTCTGTTACCTCCATGTCCATGGACTCTGAAATTGTGGTTTGCAAGTCATGCACCGACATAAGGATTTGTAATGTTTCTTTGGAAAGCCCGCCAGTATCAAAAACAATTTCTTCATCCTTTGAGCCTACAGTGTCCAAACTCTCATTAAGCTTTCCTTCTTCCCCTCCCATATGACTGTTGGAGATGGTCTCTGTAGCACCTTGCTCATTGGAATCCCCATGACTGTATGTCCCTCTCCAATACTACCAACATGTCCTGGGTGAATTTCCCCAGTTCTCTGAATGATGTAAGAGGGTATTCAGCTTACTCCTTCAAAGGCAAAAGTCAAGTATTTTGTGAGCAGACCAGTGTGGCAGTCACACCAAAGTCTGTAACACCCTCCCATAAGTGGGCTGTGAATCACACAGCTGTTGCCTCAGAGGAGTGCCTGCTTGCTGCACCACACCAACCTCCCCATTATGAGTCACACTCATGTGCAGCATGGAGGTCACTAGACTCATTGCTGTAGCTGAAATACACACAGGAGTCATGAATACAGTGCATGAAACACTCTCCTTACACCTACGATGACACTCATTCCCATCCTATCCCAGCTGGCTTGGTTACTGTCCATAATGCTGGTCAAAGAAAGGCTGTCCGGGACACAGTCAGGGCTTTATCCATCTATGCAATGGGGCTGAATGATATGCACTAGCATGTTGAATTCCTTCAGACGTGAATTTTGTATGAATTGTGGCAGTTATTCTATCCAGGATATTATAGTAAAGACATTGAGATTAGAAGGCAGCTGCACATAAACTATTACAGACCAGTTAGAAGGCTTCTCTAAACAATCTGTAAGTAACCGAGAAGAGTCAGAGTGAATTTAAGCGATATTAATAATGCAGCTTCTAACTTCATATATCATTTTGGTATAATACTATTATACTCTTAATCTGGGTCTGAATCAAGTGTTCTGTCATTTATGACCCAAGCAACAACCCCCCCCCCCAAAAAAAAAAAAAAAAAAAAAAAAAAACTTAGCTACTTCTTGCTTGGGTACCAGATACTTTTACAGAGAAATTCAAATCTGTGTTGATCTATGATGTCATACAGATTTAAATTAATGGGTCTGTGCTTAGCTATCAGCTGCAAATGCACTATTCATAAGTCTACATTGGCCAGTTTTACCACTGTCTAGTAAACCATCACAACACATTTAACAGATGGCCAGTTTAATCGCAATGCTTTGCAGAAGGAATTTTCCTTTTCCATCTCCTGATGCAGGGTTCAACTCACATGTCCTTGGTCTCTAAAAATGCTATTTCTCAGATCAGACCACATTGGAAAGAAAAGGGTACCAAGCATAGCTCTCAACCAATCAGGGACAAATTTCAACAGAATCAGGGACAAATCCAGAAAAATTCAGGGACAATCAGGGACAATCAGAGACACTTTTAAAATATTAGTTCTATTAACTTCAGACATTAACAGAATAAGAGAATGTGAAGTAATATACATTGCTTGAAGGAACAGACGTCTGTAATTCTTAATTATTGTCAGTATTTATAACATATAATTCAGCACCTTTCCTCCAAAAGGCACTAGTGTTAGAAGGGATTAAGAGGGACAGTGCTAAAATCTGAGTTAAAATCAGGGACAGTTGAGAGGTAGTTATTTCCCATTTCTTTGAACTGGTGTGATCTTGGAGAAGGTTTGAGACTGAGGTATTGCCCCCACATTGGAGTGCAGAGAAAATAATCCCGTTGTGAAGTTGCTTTAGGGTAGTGTGCTACTATTCTTGAAGTTATCTGGGATGGTTACATTTTTCAATCAGTACATCTGGCTTCAGTAAACATGACTTTGATATTCTGAAATAGATCCATATTTATTACTGAAAATTATTTCTCACAACAGTGGCTTTGATATTGTCAAAACTAAGTAAAGTATGAAAATATGTTACACGTGAAATATAAATGACAAGGCTCTTTGTGGGGACATCATGACAATAGAGTACCCAAGCACACAATGCTCAACATTCTGTGCCAGCAAAGAACTAGTGCACCACATATATCGTCTTTTCTGACATTAGTAACACCTGGTTTTCAGTCTCAAAGGTGTTCTCGGTTAATTTACTACCACATAGAATTATTATGTATTTAGTTACACTGAAATTTAAGCTGTTCTGAATTAGCCCAGGGTTTGACTATTGTATTGTACAGCTTCCGTGTTTTTCACTATCTGTATATGATCCCACGTTTTATGTCAGCAGTGACTTCCCCAATAACGATCCTTATGGTGCACTGCATTTACTTTAGAACTGTCATATGCAATGCATTTAGGAAACAGCCCAGGTGCTGTTCCAACAGGTGTGAAATTCTGTAACAGAATTCTAATTTGTTTGTAAAAAAACACTGATTAATGGTAAGACACCGCGTTGATATGAATAAGGTACAGAACAACAGTATGGTGCACCATTTATATGGTGCATCTTTTATATGGTGCATCATTTATATGGTACATCATTTATATGGTGCATCATTTATATGGTGCATCATTTATTTGGTGCATCATTTATATGGTGCATCATTTATATGGTACATCATTTATATGGTGCATCATTTATATGGTGCATCATTTATTTGGTGCATCATTTATATGGTGCATCATTTATATGGTGCATCATTTATATGGTGCATCATTTATTTGGTGCATCATTTATATGGTGCATCATTTATTTCAGTGCTGCTCTAAGTGGTGCTACCAGTAAGAATGTAGCAGTGCTCAGAAGTGGGAGAAGGGTTAAGTTTTCTGATAGCAGCAAACAACAGGGTGGTATTGCACACCTTCTTGTGAAATATTAATGATAAGACTGTTTGTGGGAACATCATGATAATAGAGTACACAAGCACACAACAGTTCAACACTCTGTGCCCAGCAAACAAAGTAGTACATCACATATGGTGGATAGAAAGTAGATGTAATAAGGTGCTCTGCAGTGCAACACTATGCAGCATATACATTACAAGGAGTCATGACACAGTATCATATTTTTGTAAGGGTATCACAGTGCAGTACTGTATAATACAGGTAGTCAGGGCATACTATAATTTTGCTGTAGAGGTACTGCAGTGTAGCACTGTATATTAAAGACAGAGGACACAAGAGAACATTGTTGTACTGGTATTCAGGACAGTATTATACTGTTATAAAGGTAAAAAAAATGCACTATGATGTTTGTATTACAGGTATTTAATGGGCTTTCAGCTAATTAGTCTTCAGTCAAATTCTTTCAAATATCTCATTTTTTGTCAAGTGCGGTTCAATCAAATGATAGTAAATCGATTACAGATTATTACAAGATACACCCAGTAAATTGTTAGTAAGCCCTTTTGCCATGATATTCATGATTCAAAATGTATACATTTGTTAAAGAATATGCCTACTTATAAGCACTGCAACTCCCCATCATCTCCTGCTGATTCTAATCTATAGCTGAAACATATTTCTCTGTTAGTGTTTTTGAGATACTGATCCCACACCTAACTTAATTCAAATGACTTTGGAAGTTTAGAGGTACCATCCCACTGTAGTAACTCAACAAATCCCACCTCCATGCTTTCAAGTTCTGTAGAATATGCCGTTGACTATCACAGCTGTCTTCAGTCCTTCATGATAAACCACAGCCCGCACTGTAAGTGAATATGTGCGAGTCCCCAGGCTTCCTTTAAAATGCTTGGTTTTGTAAATTTCCTTCTATTACTGTTAGTAGGTGCATTTTCTGCTGTTGCAGTGTCTTACCATTTATCAATCTGTTAATTTTTTCTTACTAATATACATAATTGTGCTTAAAGGCACAAAGTTACTCTAAACTCTACTTTCCATATTTAAAAAAATGAGCCACCCTTATAATGTGCAAGAACACATTTACATATATCTTTGGTAACTTGGTCCTTTTTTTCTTTTTTCTCTCTCTCTTTATTTTTACTTTAACATTCTGTTTCACTTGCTATAGTCATTTTTAGTTTTCTTTGACAGAAATTTCTACTTTATATTAAATGGGATAATAATCTGTTTGCTCCAGTGAGTGATATGGCTTCCAAACTACCATGTTTAATAGGAACCTGGTCTACATAGCTTGTTACTTTCACCCTCCTACGTTTTTAGGCCTATTCTATAAAGTGAATGACAACTAAACCTTAACATCATAAATGTCATTCTGTTATATAACTTTGAATTAAATACTGAAACAGTGTCTGTTTTTCAGCCCTAGCAGTGTGAGCTTGTAGGACAGTGATGGCATTGTTTTTATGCAACTTACTGGGATGGAATGAGGGTGTGGGGTGGATGCATTTTTTCCAAAAATCTCTCCTGCTTGTAAAAACACATGTAAATGTCTCACTAAGTTTGGTACACGCTTTCCTTTTACTGATTTTTTTCTCATATATCCATGTCTATTAACACTGCTGGGAAAGTTTCAGCTGTATAACATTAAAACATTTTTCTAAATGTTAATGTGAAAGTGCTTATCAACAGAGCATGAGTAGCTTATTTGTTTTGCTTTTAAAAGCATGTCTATTACCATATAAGGGAAACAAGTTATGAGTGATGAAAGCTAGCAATGAATTCAAGCGCAAGGCTTGTGTTTGAACTTATAAATCATTAGGATGATTTATTTAGAGACCAACGCATACTTTCCTCAATGTTTACAAACACTGTTTGACTTTTCCCTTGAACTGGCATTGAAAATGGTTGGGTTTTCCGACTTTTATTAGTGTGAGGATTGTAAAAATATCAGACAAATTTCAAGGGTGCATGTAACAAACTCTAGATCCTCTGTATATGAAATAAAAATTGGCACAGATATGTTTGCTTCATACTGGCATAAAGTGTAATGTTCAGTATAACTGTTCAAAGCTGAGAGAGTCTGGATTGTTACTAAAATTTTAAAGCGTATTCAGGACATGATAAAAGTGGATGTTAATGGTATGTTTACTACCAGAAAAAAAAAGAAGAAAACTCCTGATATAGTATCTGGAAAGTCAGATGAGGGAGGTTAAAGAAGGCTGCAATTATTTTAAGCAGGTGATAGCAAAATAAAACTATGCACTAAATGAGTTCATGCTGTTAGTGTTATGGGTGGTGTTTCATTGTGTGTTTATTGTCCTTATTTTGGTTAGTCTCTAATTGTCTCTCATTAATCCAGTTCTGTACTTCTCCAACAAATAAACTCCCCAGACACCTCACCAACATAAAACAAAGTTCATCCCTGTACATATTTAAGCACAACTTAGGTCTATGTATGAGAAACAGCTAATTTACCCTAGGACTGCCCCCTGGTCTACTAATAGACAGAGGCAGCTCCTAAATGCTTTATCACATGCATGAGTCCCCTCCAATTATCTATGGTATGATCCCAGTTATTCCTATTAAGAGTAATATATAATTATCAACCATGGGATAGGTAAGGCCAGTCTACAACCAAATGGGATAAGTTATTTTGATTACAAAAGAAGTTGTTTAGACTTAAAATGGCCTGCAAGGGCAGCTAGCCTAGTACTAACCTATGAACCTGTGAACCTATAGTGAGCCTATGAAAAAATATATGTATTTTTTAGTCTGATGCATCAGCTACCCTTTGCAGTCTACCTGACTATAATGTTACCAATCACTTGTTCTTAAAAATGACACCAACTTGAGTAATGAAATAAAAAACATATTTCACTCTGCTCCCAGAACTGGAGACACTAGGAATCTGAACATAGTTAGTGAAATGTTCCTTAGTAAAATCTATAAGGAATGTATATACCTCAAGTGGGTATCCTTTTTTAGTCATGTGTTAAAGTATTGGTGTTGTAGAACTTGTGTTTAACATCATCAAGCACTTTATTTGCATGAAAGTATTCAGTGAACTTTAAACATTTCTGATAGTGTGTTTGTAGATATTGTGAAGCAAAGAGCTGTAATCGGGGGCTATGCAGAAGTTCTGGACAATTGTACTTAGCAGGAATATATTTATTTATTTATTTATTTATTTATTTGCAAACTGAATAAAATAACAGGTCATTAGCCAAGACACAAAACAAAATGCAGACCATGACAAATGTGGCTCAGTGTTTAATATCCCTCCCTTAAATCTTCTGGGTTCAGATTACAATCATGACTTCCAGTCAGGATGTGCAGTTTGAATTTTCTCCCTTTTCATGTGTTTTTTTTTTCTGGGTACACCAGTTTTATTCCCCTCCTCAAACAATGCGTGTTGATTGGCTATCCAATGCTAGAAACAGACAAAATTGTGTGATATTACTGATACTATAATATAACATCATAATTATACAGGGTGAATATACTTAAATTAAATACTAAAGTTATATATGGTTATATACAAGAATGCAATTCAAGGGTAGCAACACTGAAAACTTTTACTGCAAACAATACAGATAGGATAAGTCATTGTTATATTCTGTTTCTGTGCATACTATGTGACAGCATCAGGTCAACAGAAGAATTCATCTAATTCTGAGACATAGTAATCACTATGTCACTATGTACTGTCAGATTGCACTGAGGATTAAGGGTCCAAACTGTTGATGAACTGCTGCCTGTAACCAAAGGGTACAGAGCTTGATTTTTTTCATCCAATTTGCCTACTTTGTGACTCTGAGCAAATCACTGGAATAGGCAATATTGACGGGTAACCCCAGAAAAGGGAGACTTCTGTACAGTGGGCTTACCCAGTTAACAGAGTGTATTAAACATATTGGGCTGATTCATACAATTAACATAAAGAAACAAGGATTAGGTAAGAAACTTTCTCAGATATTACTAGAACATGGGCGACACACACCATGAGAGAAAGACAGCAGAGATGAGAGAGAGAGAGAGATGGATTATTGTGGACATATTTACACAATGCCATTTTGATATAATGATCACTTTCTTTGCCTCAGAAGTGGAAAAATTCCACTACTGATCCAATACTGTTAGGTAGTTTGCCAAATAAATAGCACCCAATTCTGCAAAAGTCTTTATCTGTGTACACCACAGAGCCAGATAGGTTCATATCTATATTTTACTGGTTTGCCAGCAATCATCAAACAGCTGTGCATTAAAATGCAGCAGTACCCTCTAATTCAGATAAATGACTTGTTAGTAAGCACAAAAATATGCTTATTTTTTGTGTGGAGGCACCAGCCCATAAGCCAATTAAATTAATTTATCAATCTAATTTATCAGTCTACTGTTTTCATAGAGTATATTGAGTACTGTCAGTTAAGTACAAGTGTAACCAGTTATTTTCAGACCAAATCTCAAACACAATTGCCCCCCTTATGTCCAGTTCGATTTTCAGGTAGAGCGTCTTCTGCGTGATGACATGTGCGAATAGGCGTACCTTCGTTGAAGGTTGTGCGTCAGGGCTGGTAACTCGGCATGTAAAAATCAACTACCAATCATTAGTGGACCAGAGTTCCGCTGTGGCGACCCCTAAACAGGAAAAGCCGAAAGACACAACAGCTATTGTAAGAAAGAGGGTGTTACATTGAGTCCAAAACCAACAATGTTCTGCACTGATTTTGGATCTATACTTTTTGTTTATTCCATTAGCTGTTATCTGTGCAATTATTGGTTTCCCTTCCAAAAAAAGAAAAAAAAATGCCTGTTATCATGGAGTTCCATTCTGCTTTAGATTTATCCTTAGCTAGCCTACTATCACTTGATTTGCTGAGGCAGTGCAACATCTACTGACAACCCACTTCTAACACAAACTGGCTCCACCTACAAGAGATGCACCTATTTATCTACACTGGAGGCTAGTCTCTCCATCCCACCCACAGTTAGTGAATAGCGCTACAACACTAGATTACCACAGCACCAAAACATTACTCCTACATATGCTGAGGTAGTAAAGAAATCCTTGCCTAAGCCTTTTAGGTCTGCTAGACCCCCTGATAGTTTACCTCAGCCATATAACAAAAATACTGACATTACACTCACATCCACATCTATGTCTATTTATTTATTTGATATCTGGTAAATTAACAGGTCATGTCATGAGCCAAGACGCAAAGCAAATTGTGTGCTCTGTGTGCTACAAGTCTGTGCCCTTAGGTTCCCATAAACATGCAGTATGTCTCAAATATTTCTTCGTTATCAGTGACTCCATTGTAAGACATACAAACATAACACTTAGTAGGTTGGCATATAAGAGTGACAATTAGCTGCCTCTCTAGTGAAAGGAGTAAGGATGGCACTAGGGCTGTTGGCCCCTGCACTGCCCTAAATAAAGTTACTTTCTTGTAGTTGCCCATATGGGAGTGAACAATATAAGGTTTTTCACCCTGGTGGAGATGCAAATAGACATTGTTGAGCACTGTGCTCAAGAATTCAAAGAGGACAAGGCCTTGGCATTGATCATCACCTGAACCTAAGACAACTAGGTTGGCTTGAATTTCCCAACAAATTAATACTTCGTCAGCTCTTAATAGCTCACAGACTTCTATACCAACCAACTAAAATACCAATACTCTCTAACCTTATTACACCTTACAATAACATAAAACACCTATGCTCCTCAAACAAACTACTGATTTATACTCCCAAACCTAATAACTCTGCAGGGGACTGCCTCTTTGCCAACTCTGTTGGAAAAATGTGGAACAGAATACCCTCTGATATCACATCTTTGTCCACACTTTCACTTTTTAAAAGACAACTGAAAATGCATCTCAATAATCAATGGCTTTGCCCCGTACCAACCCAGATTAACTTTCCCTCTTCCTCTCTCTGTTTTCTTATACCTTAATACCTTCATTCTCATCTCCCTATACCCTTTATAACTTTCCTTTACATAATATCTATGTAGAGAAATGTTATCTCATATATACTGTACGACCATTATAAAAAAAAAAAATGTATTTCTTTGTTTTGTGGCATTTTATTATTTCTCTTTTGTTTTGCTCCTATCATAGTTATACATTACATATATTAGACGAAAATCAGCTAACGCCACACGCTATGTAGTCTTGAGAAACCGGTGACTCCCTCTCCGAAAATAATAACCAAGGTACTAATAGTTCACTTCCAATAAACGATAGCAGCAGCACTCTTATGGCTAAGATCCACAATTTATTGTAAAACACGGTACATACACAAATAACAGTTTAGCGCTTTCACCTGTACACAATGCAGGCTTCATCAGAACTGACTTACATCTTTGATTTAGCCCAGTTTAAATTACTTTTTTGGTGCCAAAACAGAGCTCACAAATTTAAAGACACACTGCACCAAAACCTATCTACACAAATATACTACTACTACTTAATGCATGATTGCATAAAAACGAATCTATTCGTAAACTATAATACAATAAACCTCATAAACTAAGAATAATATTATTAAATTAATAAATATATAAATAAGTTAATGACATGAAATGCAAATCAGAGTAATTTCAGAACAAAAAAAAAAAAAAAAATATATATATATATATATGTATATATATATATATATATATATATATATATATATATATATATATTAAAATGCATTTCAACAATATTTAAGTGTTCATAAATGTTTAATATTTCGTAATGTGTTTTAAAATGTTATTAAAAAATTTTATAAAATTTTGTTAGTTAAAATATTATTAGTTAAAATGTCTTACATGAGTAAAGGTTTAATTGAAATATTATCATTCAGGCCAGGATTGGTAGAGGCATCCGTGAATAGTTGCCACCACATTTCACGGAAAGATAGATACCCTTTACAGTCACCCACTCTGGGGTCTGACCTAATAGTATCTATAATACCAAAAGTAAACCGGTGATCCAAACCATACTGGTTTGTATATCTATACAGAGCATCCCTGTCATCACCCTTTTTAATACAATACATATGGTCATAGATGCGCTTATTAAACTGCCTCTCAGTCTTTCCAATATAGAAAGCTGAACACTTAACACATAATGCGATATAAACCACAAACTTTGTTTTACAATTTCCTTGTCTAAATTTAATGTAGGACCTAGAAATATTATCTAACCTTACTACTTCTGTGTTGATCAAATAACACCAGTTACAACTACCACATTTCTGTGTATGTGTAGCTATATTTTTAGCTACACATACACAGAAATGTGGTAGTTGTAACTGGTGTCCTATAATTGGATAGAAAGTTGGTGTCATTCTAAGGGAATTCACTGTGTGACTGCATGAGATAAAATGCTCAATCAAGCCGCCTGCTTTGTGTAGAATGCCCTGCATCTTTTACCCTTTGATTTATGTATACTGGCTAAAATATTTTCTACCCCCACATTGCTTTTTTTAAGCAGAGCTCATCTGATGGAGATCCCAGCATAGCAATCTTCAGTCTGAATAATACCAAGGTAGCACTATTGCATGCCATAAGCCTATACAACAGGAATATCTGAAATTGGGCTCTTCTTTAGTTTCAGAGATATTAGCATTTGTGTAATTACAGAAGACTGGTTCCAGTGCAGTGACAGCACTCTCAACATTTTAGTGCACAATGCTTATCATGAATTTAGATCCCCTGGTAACTGTGAAGGAGTATCTGCTTTTATTCATAAACCCATTATTTCTCACCAGATTTCTACAAATCTGGACTTAGATAAAGTTCTAGTTGTACTCAATAAAAACAATTGTCACTTTATAGACCATTACACACCCCCATCTGTGAGCCTCAGAACATGCTGAATACCTTAACCAGTTAAAAAAAAAGTTAGCAATCAAACTAAACACATTTTTTATAGATGATTTCAGCTCTCCACACATGAACTGGCAAACATTTACTACCAACAACAAATATGCCCAGAGTTTTCTGGACTTTGAAAATGCCAATACGCACAAAAAAATTTCCCCTTACCCATCAGCAGTGTCAATCCTCTTGATTTTGCCCACACAAACATTTGTTCTAATTGCACCAGCCCACTTGTTACCTCCTCCCTAGTCATATCAGACCATTTTGCTGAGATCTCTATGAAGATCTGCTTTGTGGTCCTTAATAACTCCTCTACATTCAGGGCTCACTATAAAACCAAGTATTTGCTATTTATTGATCTTATTGATAATTATAAATGGTACAGCTTCCTGGCAACCCTTGTAACTGAGACTGCTGGCTGTCTACTCATTTGAATTTTACTCCCTGTTTGATGGATGCATTAAGGCATTTGTGCCAATCCAGTGTAAGCATGATGATAAGTTTAAAACTTAAGAACCAAATAAAAATCATTGACCCACCAAGTCCATGCAGGAAACAGGACAACAAACAGATTAAGGTAAAGTTATATTGGTTTAATAATGATAAAATCAATGGCTCGGAAGTTAAGAGCTTTTGTCCATACACCAGCAAGGACTTCAACAGAACTTCTATAAATTAACACAGCCATTAATTTATTCTAATGCTACATAATCACGTGACTCACAATTACCAATTGTAGCTAACTTATTAATGACACTTGACATTGACGTAAAATTCTTCAGTAGCAATAAAAAAGAAAAAAAATAGAAAGGAAAATTGAATTAAATAAGAAAAATAAATCATAAAAAAAATCACATCATTCATACTTCTATAATATCAATGAGATGACATTTATATCTTTTTATAATATAGTAGGGGCTAATAAAACCAAGTAAGTTATAATTTGGCTGGCCTTAACATTAACTACTTAAACAGCATCATTAAGACCGGGAAATGTACAACCATTCAATGTAACCCATAGTAACTCCCTATATTCCAGGCACTCACAACTGCAGGCAAATATTCCAAAAGTCCGGTATAGATCTACTGTGGAATCAAATCCAATGAAGGAAAATTCAGCAGCACAGTAGTATCAAATATTTATGTGTTAGATAGTGAGCGCTTTCACGGTACACCTGACCGCTTCATCAGACTAAAAAAATGCAATGTAACAACCTATTTAAATACTATAACTAGCCAATCACAAACACTTAGCAGCATAGTCATTAAGAATTTAAAATGTATACACACAAATAGTAAAACATTCTAAAATATAAGATTAAATACATTTCATTTCAGTGTTTAAGTGCACATGCTTTTAAAGAAACTTTACTATTTAGGCCAGGCAATTTATCTGCTTTAAAAAACATTATCCATTTCTGCTCATTGGCCTCTGTAATGTTCTTTATGTCCCCTCCCCTCATATTATCATATATAATTTCTAAAACAAAGAATTTAAAACCATGTTCATTCCCCTTCTCTAGGGTGGCCACGGTGGTGCAGCGGTCAAGAATCTAGATGGCAACACCCAGATATGCTCTGAGTTACAGCACAAAGGCGCGAAAATTACAGAACCAACTGATATTGCCAACATCCTGGTAGATAGGTTCATTGCTAACTTTACCCCCCTCTCACCCCCTAAAAGGCCCATATCTATACAGGAAGAATGCAGAGTCCCTGTAATCACAACTACGCAGGTAAAAGCTGCACTCTCTAAAGCCACATTCTACCTAATAAACTCTTCTACCTAATAAACTCTACACTTGCTTTTAGTCCTTTTTAATTTAATTGCATTTTTTAAACTGTGTTTGATCTAATATTGCTGCATACTCAAGTGTGCTAGCTTGCACTGCATGTGAATTGTTTTTACTACTGTTTTTGCTACTTTTCTATAAAAAAAAAAACTGTAAGCCTGTTTCCTACCTTTCCTGTAACTAGTGTTCCAGATACAGATTTGTTGTATCCAGGACTGTATGTAAGCTTCTGAGCCCCCCAAGCCTTTCTGTGTTGGAGGGAAGCCTTCTAGCTTATCAGTGGGAGTGGTAAGCACTAGGTAACCTGTCTACCACATAAGGAGTGGTTCTGGCCCAGAAACTGTAGTTATTGGCCATTTGGGCAATCTTCCATCTGTCTCAACTTTCTGATTTGAAAGCCTGCATTTACACTTGTTTCTGTCCTGTAACTCGTCTAGTGCAGATACAGATTCTTAGTTTTAGCACTTAAATTTGCTTATTCATGCTACGCACTTGTTCAGAACTTGTAAGCACTAAATAATCTACTAATTACTATAGCACTCAATCTTCCTCATTACCTAGAAGAAAACAGTTTTTGTACTTACTTTTCTCATTTGCTTAGAAAAAAAACAGCTCTTGTACTCACTTTCCTTACTTGTCTAGAGGAAAATAGTTTTTTATTCAGGCATGTCCAAGGGTCAGCTCCCAGTGTTCTCTCCTGTCTATCCGATGAATCTGGGCATCTTGAGGCGATGTAGAAATTTCCTCATGTACACAGACAACGCTCTCCTCCTACCACCCAACACTACAACCTGTGAGAGATGCACTTATCTAGCCAAACTGGAGGTAAAGCTCTCTCCAACCAAGACTGAACTTGACAGTCATGAGGAGAAGGTAAACATTTGCACCACACCACACTCATCACATAGTCTCACTATATCTACACTACCAAAATCCACACATAGTAACACAAAAACATTTGCAGAGGCTCTCAATAATAACTTGTCTAAGCAACAGAGACCTCCAAAGCAGAAATGCAAGCAACCTCAATCCCCCAACACAACCCAAATGACACATATCCCACAGACTCAGTGTGCCACTCAACCACAGCCAATAAGGCAAAACAACGTACCCAACACACTAGTCATAGGTGACTCTATAGTCAAGCACACTGCTGTCTCACTCACCAGGCTAAACAAGGAGAAGATTACTGTCAGCTGCCTGGTGGGTGCCAGGATCCACCACATAACCCACACACTCAGGTCACTCAACAACAAGTACAAATATGACTCTGTCATTGTCCATGTTGGTGTGAATGACCTGAGACGTACCTCCCTGGACTACATGAAAAGAGACATGGAAGAGCTCTCTGATCTTGTAGCCCAGGCAGGTATGACCCTAGCCCTGAGTAGCATTCTGCTATCGCCCAGAATGATACCGCAGTACAATGACCAAATGATTGACTTCAACAATTGGCTAAGCTTCTTGTGTCATTCTAAGGGGATCCAGTATCTGTCTGCTTGGGATGACATGGCCAATAAACCACGGTGCTTTGCCACAGATGGCCTGCACATGTTGCCCCTGGGATTCTGGATACTGGCTAAGGCTCTTGCTGCCACTATAGTGCCTTTTTTAGGCAGGGTTCAAATAATAAATTCACCACCATAACAGGAACAGGCAAGCAAAAACTGAGGGTAATGCTACTCAATGCTAGAAGTCTAAATCTCAAAATGCACTCACTCGAGGCACTCCTTAAAATGGAGAACATTGATATCTGTGCAGTGACTGAGACCTGGTTCAAGGCTCCAGAGAGCACCCCTGCACTACCAGGCTATAACTCATACCACACTTTTCGGCCATGTAAACTGGACCGAAACACCAAAGGCAGAGGTGTGTCCATATTCATTAAGGATATCCACACCTCCAGGCTAGTTGCTCAGCATAATGCATCTGAGGTTATCCAAGTGCAACTAACTCTGGGCAAAACTGCAATCCAAATTGTAGCTTGCTACAGATCCCCCACCATGCCCCAGGATTCCAACTCCTCTTTTCTTGATGTACTGGAAAATATTAGGGTTCAACCAAACACCCTAATAATGGATGACTTCAACTACCCCACCATTAACTGGGAAAACTACTCCTGTACCAACTCCTTAGCTTTCAACGCTTTCTGGAATTCATAAACTCCAATGTCCTAGATCAACTTATCCACACCCCCACCAGGGGCAACAATATCCTAGACCTAGTCATTACGAACATGAGTGACCGGTGTTCCACACCTGAAGCCAACTCCTCATTGGTCCGATCCGACCATAAGCTTATCACCCTTGATATCCACATCCCGCCCACACCCCCCATTAAGGAAACCACAGTAAAAAATTTCTCCAAAGCCAACTTCATGCTTCTTAAGACAGAAGTGGTGAACTTCCTGACACCCATGCAGATGGACAATACAGTTACAACTGCTGAATCCTACACAAATGCACTCTGTAAGCACTTACATGAGTGCATGGATCGTGCTATCCCAAACAAAACCAAGATGCTATCCTCCAAAAAAAGGAAGCTAATCTGGTGGTGCCCTGCCATAAACAAACTGTACAACAGAAGGAAGAAACTGTTGCAAAAGAGAGTAAAATCCCATGAGTGAAGGAGCTCCCTGGTCAGCCTCAGCAAGAAGCTGAGATCCCTTATAAGATCCTCCAAAGCTAGCTACGAAAACAAAATCATCACTAAATCCAAGGACAACCACAAAGCATTCTATAGCTATGTCAAGAATCTAGATGGCACACCCAGATCTGATTTGAGTTACAGCACAAAGGCATGAAAATTACAGAACCAACTGCTATTAGCCTGACGAGCCTTGTCTGCAAGGCCATGGAATGTATCATCATGGAACACATAAACAAAGACATTGGTAACCTCCAAACTCTGGATCTCACCCAGTTCAGGTTTGTGAAAGGCAGATCATGCCTCCTGAACCTGATCGACTTCTTTGAGGCAGTCACCAAAGCCGTGGATGAGGGTAAGGTGGTTCACACAGCCTGTCTTGACCTCGCCAAGGCTTTCAGCACCATCCCCCATTCTGGAATTATAGCTAAACTCACTAAACTAGGCATAAATCCCTACATCACAAGATGGGTTGCCAACTGGCTCACTGACAGAACCCCACAGTGTAAAAGTTGCAGACTCCAAATCTGACCTCAAAGCAGTGACAAGTGGAGTACCACAGGGTTCCATCCTGGGACCTCTCCTGTTTGGTATCTACTTCACTGAAGTACAGGCTAACACAGAAGGCCTCTGGCTAATGAAGTTTGCAGATAACTGCAAACTAGGAGTCATAGTCAAGTCCCCAAATGATGTGGACATCCTACAGAACGGCCTCACTGAGACAGATGCCTGGTGTCAGAGCCATGGCCTCAAGCTCAATGCCAAAAAGTGCAGTGTCATCCCCTTTGGTAAAAACTTTGTACCCATGAACTACCACATAGGCAGCAATCTACTTAACAGCAAATGCAAGATAAGAGACCTTGGGACCCAGGTGGACAGTAGTTTCTCCTTTGATAGTCACATCGCCACAGTAGTCAGGAAGTCCTTCTACATGGCACACCTCATCATAAAAGGATTCTCATCCAGGAAAAAAGAGGTCATTGTGCCCCTCTTCTCGTCACTCATTAGACCTATTATAGAGTACAGTGCCCCTTTTGGAATGTACCTCACAAGACGTCTGCAGCAGATGGAAAGGCCACAGAAATACCTCACAAAGAGGATTACTGACCTCAAACAAATGCACTACACTGACTGCCTCAAAAAACCCCAGCTTTACTCCATAGCATATCGCCTACTCCAAGGTGATCTCTGCCTAACATATAAAGCTATGTCAAACCCAGAGCTGTTGGACATGCTACACCTAAAGAAATCCCAATCCCTCTGAGCTACACATTCTAAGGACCTAAACCTTGTCACCACAATAAACAGGACACACTGATAGATTCCTGTCCGAGAGACTTCCTATACTCTGGAACAAGCTACCCATCTATGTCAAGCAAAGTTCTTCATTAGCACTCTTCAAGAAAAATCTTGATGAGTGAATGGGAAATAGGAAATACACCCCGGGGATCACTTTTGTGTGTCTGCTGGACAGTGGCACAGGAAAATAACTTTCTTGGGTGGTTTAAGCTATGGAACCTTGCTGGCTAGGCTTGCGTAGGTCCTTGGGCTGATAGCCTAGTACCTACCTATGAATCTATGAACCTATGAATACCGTCATGGAAGTATCGAATAGAGAAAACTATAAAGCAATTAAGACAAGAAGTGTCACTGTTAGAAGATTATAGAATTGGGAAAAGATCAACAAAAATAATAAGAAAGCTAGATGTGATAAAAGCAATGCATTGTATTACAACACACCAGGATCTATCATGCACTATTGCAAATAAACTAAAAATTTCAGCACATGAGGAAAAGCTTACAAGATGCACAGATAAATACAAGGGAAAAGTACAAAATAAGCAGTTTATTGATGACCCAAAAAAGTTTTATAGAGAATTGGGAAATAAGGTAAAAGGAATTGAAAGACCGCCAAAAAAAAGAGGAAGTAGATATATTTTGGAGAAGTATCTAGAAGATCCTGTGGAACATAACAAAGATGCTAAATGGATAGGCAAAGTAAAAGAAAGAATAAGAAGTTTAAAGGTACAGGATATGAAATGGGATGAAATAACAGCCAGAGACATTGAAACAAAGTTAAGAAAGACTCTAACTGGAAAAACTCCAGGCCCAGATGCAGTACCTAACTTTTGGTTAAAAGTATTAACATCTTTGCATGAGGATTTAACCATGAGTAAGAACTGTTTATATGCACACCCCAAACAGACACCCACACTGGCTAACAACAGGCAAAACAATGCTCTTACTTAAGAGTGAACCTTTAAGTTACCCTAAAAATTATAGACCAATAACTTGCCTTCCGATGACGTATAAACTATACACAGGAATTGACGACGACAGAGTTTATAGTAATTTAGAAGAAAACGCAATTATGGCAGTAGAACAAAAAGGCAATAAAAGAAAGTCATATGGAACAAAGGATCATTTCTTGTTAAATAAAGTTATAGTGGAGAACTGTAAAAAGGGGAAGAATCTAAGTATGGCATGAATTGACTACAAAAAAGCATTTGATAGTATCCCACATTCATGGATAATAGAGTGCTTAAAACTGTATAAGATACACCCTACACTGATTGACTACATTATAGTAACCATGAAACAATGGCAGACCACTTTGCAATTAACCATGATAAAGGACAGATTATTAACCCAAGGATAAAAATTCAAAGGGGGATATTGCAGGGTGACTCTCACCATTGCTGTTCTGCCTCGCCATTAATCCATTAAGCTGTTTAGAGCTTAGACCATGGCTACAATTTGGCTCCTAGAAAACAACAAAGTCTAATAACTTCTCATCTTCTCTTTGTCGATAATTTAAAACCAGATAGCTCATCAGATGAGGAACTGAAAGCACAGCTGCGGATTGTCAAAACCTTTTCAGATGACATTAGAATGTCATTTGGTCTTGATAAGTGTGCAAAAGCAACCTTTAAAACTGGAAAACTCCAGCACCAGAAAAACATCAGTTTGGGACAAGAATATGATATGAAAGAACTTGAGCAAGAGGAAGTGTATAAATACTTTGGACCTGATGAAGGATCAGCAATAACACATGAATGAATCCAAATAAAACTCAGTAAAGAATACTTTAGCAGACTTAAATTACTCTTGAGAACAGCACTGACATTTAGGAACAAGATCCAAGCTATAAATCAATTTACTCTTCCTATCCTAATGTACAATTTTGAAGTGATTGACTGACCCAAAAAGTGTTGGCTAGACTAGATGTTAAAACAAGAAGGATGCTTCCTGCTCACCAAATAATTTATAAAAATCAGTGTATACAAAGATTATATATTCCCAGTTTCGAAGGAGGGATAGGCCTCCTTGAAACTGATTACATGTATAGATCTGCAGTCGTTGGACTCCACACATATCTACTGACCTCACAAGATCCAAATGTAGTGAAAGTTTTGAAACATGAGGAGAATACATCTAAGATGACTTCTCTGCTTAATTTAGCAGAAGCATATCGATGTCAAGCAGGAATGGAAATTAAACCAGTAGTAGATAAAAACCAGCAGCAATTGAATGTGTCAAAAAACAAAAGAAAGAATATAAGGTGAAGGGCCAGATGAGAGGGCAGGGAATGTGGAAAAAACAAAAATATAGTTGCAAGTATAGAAAGCTTCTGGAAGAGCCTCATGTTGATCAAGAAGGAATGCAGGAATGGTTAAGGAGAGGCAAATTCAAACCAAGAAATGAAAGGTTAATATTGGCAGCCCAAGATAGTGGGCTGTATACATGCTGATCTACAAAGTCCATTGAACATGTGGGAGAAACAGACAAATGTAGGTTTTGTAAAACTGAATTGGCAACTGAAACACACCTTGTTGCTGGTTGTGACACACTAATGGCAGAAGGACTGTATACTGAAAGGCATAATAAGGTGGCGAGACTGTTGCACTGGGGATTGTGCAAAGATTATGGTATTGAAGTGACTGAAAAACACTGGAAACATGAACCACAAAGCAACATAGAAAATGATGGTGTATAACACATAGGATCACCCATTACCAATAGTTCAAAAGACAGATGCTAAAAAACTGGATATAGTGGTCCAAGAAAAGAAGAGAAAAGTAGCATTGATAACTGAAATTTCCATACCCAGTGACTATAGTATCTTGCGTACAGACACAAAGTCATAAAATACCATGATCTGCAGGCAGAACCAAAAGCAATGTGGAAGATAGATACCCAGATAGTTCCAATAGTAGAAGGACGAACGGGTCTTATAAAAAAGAATTTACAGTCCTATTTTGATATGTTACTAATCCATGTAACCCTGTATGGATTGCAGAAGGAGTCATTACTGGGCACATTGCGAGTGCTGCGAAGAGCACTTTTGGCTGACATCAAAGAATGAAACAATACTAATTTCATGAACATTAATCATACTTTGACTTAGGGATGGGGGTCCATTCCCATTATGGCTTTAGGAACCCAAAAGATTTGGAGAAATTAGAAATAGATTAAAATTCCTGTCCATCTACTCAGTGTTATACAGACTCCTGCAGGAGGTGATCTTTGCATAACCTTTAGTGCTATAAACAACCTAACACTCTTTGAGCTGCTTCACCTAAATAGATGAAGTGGTAATGCAAATGCCTGTTTTAGACCTAAACCTGTGTTACCAAACTAACAACACAGGAAAGTATGACAGTTGGCCTACCTAAAAGATCCTGTCCTTTTGGAATTGTCTGCCCATACTTATCAAGCAGAGTAATTCCCTCTCAACCTTTAAAACCAACCTGGATGACTGGATTGGTAATTGCAAATTTTCACCTGGAATATGTGAAGAAAGTTTACTTAATGATGACTGTCACTCTTCTATCTAGGACACAATAGAAGAGTCTTCATGGGTTCTGTTCAAGCAGCTTTATTTTATACAAACAATTCACTATAGAAGATTACTGACTTTAACTTAAGTAACTTATATACAGATTAACAACTGTGATCATGCATGCTCTCTTCCTAGCCATACCTCTCAACCTGGAAACATCAAAAATCTGGACAAAGGCCCATGAAATATAGGTACAAATCTGTACGCTAATTAACATAACATTTGCATACATAAGTATGTAACCCCAGCCACTAAAATGGAATTATGGGATATCAACTTTCAAACAAACTGAAGAGCAGACAACCAAAATATGGCCTCAGACCCTGTAGTAAATGGTAACCATTTTCTTTTAAATGTGTAGCAATGATGTTCACTTGGAAGGGAGAAGATGATGAACCTTAAGATTTTGTTTTCAGTGACTTGCAGTACATGGGTTTAATGGTAAAAGTAGGACATTTAATGGTTGGCAATATTCTAATCTTAGCAAAAGAATATTATTGTTGGCTAGGACTTCCAAAAGTTATTCTTCATGGCCTACTGATCAGTAGCATAACTACAGTTTGTGCCGCTTGGGGCTGTCTTTGCTGCCCCCCCTCACAAAATCATGGTCGAATGGGGCTTCCCCCATATACAACCCTCCTTCCTACAGCCATTCCAATGTCCCATTACTTGACTATTTCACCCCATTTACTATAAACACTGTAATGTGCATACTGATTTACTTGTACGATGACATGAATAGACATCTGGTAAACAAAGCAATGCAGTCTCACAATTAAAATAGACTTGGCATTGAAACTTATCTGTCCTTGAAACTCACATTCATTGAAACCCACATTCAAAGAAAATACATCTGGCCAGTGTGAGATAAAGATTAACTTTGGGCTGTTTTCATATCATAGGCCCCTTGCACATGAAACATACATGCGTTCTTTGATACACCTTCCTGATTGTATTTTATTGTTTTGAACATTTTTCCAGTAAACAATTAAACAAAATGCATGCAGCAATAATGACAAAACTGCCCAATTCAGAACATTTCCATCATAAGTCTACTCAAACCTCTACAATCCACTAGTATCAGTAAATATCCACAATCTTTGCAGAAGTAAAAGTCATCCAACTAATTACACATCAAAGAGATCTGTAACTAATGAAGATGTTGCTGCTAGCAAACAACTTTATATTTCATTGTTTCATCTACAAATAAAGTGCTTGTTGCCCTTGAGAAATAAATTCCGTATGTTACATTAAAAAATGATAAGCTAGTAATATTGCAATAGGGAATGGATGGCAAACTGATAACATGTTCATAGTTACTAGTTATTGCCACCAAAGAGGACATTCTCAGGATTGTAAAATCCATCCCATTTAAAAGTGCAACAGTACAGTATATGCAATGCATTTATATAGTGGGAGTAGAACCCACAGCCGACTGCATCAAAAGGAAGTATTCAGCCTGTTATGCTATTAACAATGCAAGCAGACTCAGCATCATAAGCAGCATTAAACTTCTCTACCCCAGAAGCTCTCAGCTCCTTGTAAAATCCACTCGACACTCGACTGTATCTCTCAACTTTGCAGCACAAGAAATCTGAAAAAGCCAAAATTTACTGGGGGTGGCAAAAGCCCAAAGAACAAGGGCACATTTTAAACATTGCTTTCATAATCTTGGAAAGCTGCTAGAAATTAAAGTATTGTGTTATCACCATGCATTTCACTGCCAAAGTCTTGAACCCATGACTCTGTGCACTATAGTCAAAGCAACATACCACTATGCCAAATCAGCTGTTTCCTGCAAAATTGGAAGAATGAAACTTAAACGACTATCATTTAGTGAATTTCATTCTCACCCTAGCTCCCAAACTCTTAGCACAAAATACCTGGACAAAGTCAATAATGGGGAAATACAGCCCCCAAACATATTCAGTGATTTCAGTTCCATAGCTCTCAACCTCTTAGCAAAAAAAACTGAACAAAGCCAATAATGGAGGAATATAGCCCTAAAATGACAGATTTCAAATATTGATCTTATAAACTTAGAACATTGCTAGAATAAAAGGTTTTGTGCTACTATGTATTTTCTGAAGAATATTACGGCTGAAATTCAAATGCCTGTCATTATTTAGATAATT